>NW_026875953.1:0-18941 GCF_032173495.1 Musca vetustissima
TTCTCATCACGCCGTCTGTATCTGTCGCCAGGTTTCCTTCTTCATCTCTACAGGAGGATGTGCCTGCACCAAAACCTTCGGTTTGGTCTTTTACTCGTTGGTAAAATTTCCGAAGTTCATTTTGACTCCTGTACATCTCGATTTGCTCACGCTCACGGTTTTATTGTTCTTTCTTCTTTCCTATTCCTGTTGTGTTTGCAGCTTTTCGACGTCGAGTTTCCGTGTTGTGTTAGATCGCACCTTTTCTGCAACATTAAGACGAGTGCGAACATTGGCTGCTACACGATAGTAGACCGAATCGATATTCGCTCCTCGGATCGACCTACAGGTGGCCTTGTGTATATCGAGATGCTTGAATCTGCTAACAACCAAGTTTTTTGCTGCCGCGAAGTCAATCAACCGCATGCCATTGTCGGATGTTTCTTTATGAAGACTGAATTTTCCGACGGTGGGACCAAAGTTTTTTTCCTTCCGATTTTTGCATTAAAATCTCCTAGCAGAATTTTATTGTCATGGCCAGGGCAGCGATCATATGCGGTTTCTAGGCGCTCATAAAATATGTCTTTGGTCTGCTCATCTTTGTCTTCGGTTGGTGCATGGGCGCAAATAAGACTAATGTAGAAGAACTTCGCTTTTGTGCGGATTATAGCAATTCGCTCATCTACTGGAGTGAATCTGAAGACGAGGTCTTTTATTCTCCTATTATTCTTTTATTCTCCTATTTGTGTCTCGTTTCATGGCAGCTATAATACAGTCCGTAATCGTCTGATTTACTTACGCCTATCCCTTTCCATTTCCTGTAAGGTAATGATATCGGCTTTGTACTTCTTGAGTACATCCGCCAAAGCGAAAACTACATTAGGGGGTTAGGTTTTCTTTTTCTTAGCTTTTCCCATTTTTTATAGTTCTTATGGGTGAACTTGCGGCACATATAAGCTCACTATTTCAACGGGCGATGAAAAATACTTACCCCAGGTGACACCGCGGGGAGGTCAGTGTCCACAATTAAGATGAAAGAGGGACCAAGATAAGCCTGGACTGCGGCAGGTTAAATCCAATCAGAGCCGTTGCTTGGTATCTATCATCCCCTACGCCACTCAGAACTTAAATCTCATAAAATGCGGAATGAGTCGCTGATTAGAGTGAAGCCTACATATAAAATAAATATGAACTTTTATTAAAGAATATATCTTAAAACTATCTATAAATTACTTATGTATGCACATATAACCATGTGTAATAATATACTAATATTACATTACATTCGTATCTACCGAAGTGTATGATGATTTGATTTAAAAACTTTTCTGTTTTAAAACTTTCGATATAAAAAATCCCATTATCACTAGCATATCCTTAATATGATATCCGTTTGGCTCAGTATTGACAATGCTAATGGAAAAATCAATTGCAACAAAGGTTTTTCCATGGAAAATATCGCACATATTGCCACAATAATGTAAAATATTGCAGCTTGGCATTGTAATAAAAAAATGAATTGATAGTCTGCTTACCCACCATTAGGGTGAGACGGGTTTCAAAAATTTCATACGCTCAGCATATGAAATCAAGTTGTTGTTAAAAGAAAAATGCAATGAAGGGGAGATAAAGGGAAATATTAGGGGTTTTAGAAAATTAAAATGCGTTTTTCAGGAAATAGTTTTTTTTTATTTTAAAGGATGCATTTGAAATATAAAGTATTCTACGAACAGTACATATAATTTAATAAACATCATTATTGACGTCCGATCGATCCGAGGAGCGAATATCGATTCGGACCATTACTTTGTGGCTGCCAAGGTACGAACCCGTCTTAATGTTGCAGCAGAGTTGCGATCTAATACAACACGGAAACTCGACGTGGAAAAGCTGCAAACACAACAGGTAACCGAGGCCTACCATCTGCTTGAAGAAAGCACTTCTTGTCCCGATAATAGTATAGAAGTACAATGGCAAAGAATTGCCCACTCCCTACAAACTGCAGCAAAAGGAACAATTGGGTACCAAAAACCACCACCAAGAAACCCATGGTACGATCAGGAGTGTCGTAATGCTACTGATGAGAAAACCCAGCGTATAGGGCAACCCTGCAGACAGTAGCAACACGTAACGAGAGGAAAAACGTGTTTTTAGAAAAAACAAGAAAGAACAAGAAAAACGTGAGCGTGAGCAAATCGAGATGTACAGGAGTCAGAATGAAGTCCGGAAATTTTACCAACGGGTAAAACACCAAACCGAAGGCTTTGGTGTAGGCACATCCTCCTGTAGAGATAAAGAAGTAAATCTGGTGACAGATACAGACAGCGTGTTAAGGATCTGGAAGGAGCATTTCGAAAAGCTTCTAGTATCAAATAGTGGCAATGAAGAAGATATCCCTGAACCAATAAGAGATGATGGTATAGAGTGTATACCACCTAGCCAAGATGAGGTCATAAAAGCAATTAATCGGCTCAAGAACAACAAAACAGCAGGAGTCGACGGGTTACCAGCCGAACTATTTAAGACTGGTGGCCAGATGCTGGTCAGGAGCATGCACCAGCTGATTAGCACAATCTAGCTAGATGAATGCATGCCCAATTATTGGAACATCAGCAGAGGAGACAAGACGATATGTGCCAACTATAGAGGAATAAGTCTTCTTCCCATTGAAGCCAATGGCCAATGACATCATCGGACCATACCAATGCGGCTTAAGACCTGGTAAATCCACTATTGACCAGATTTTCACTCTGCGCCAAATCCTGGAAAAGATCCACGAAAAACACATCGACACATACCACCTATTTGTCAACTATAAAGCCGCATTCGACAGCCCTATGCGTTCAGACGTGTTTAAAGCCATGTCTGCGTTCGGCATTCCTGCAAAATTAATACGGCTATGCAGGATAATTTTAAGTGGCACAAGGTCAGCAGTTAAAGTAGGAAAGGACCTATTGGAGCCCTTCAATACCGAACGAGGATTCAGACAAGGTGACAGTTTGTCGTGTGCTATTTTTAACATCCTACTGGAAAAGGTCATACGAGACGCAAAGGTGAACAGAAATGGCACTCTGTACACTAAACAACACATGTTACTCGCCTACGCCGATGACATCGATATAATGGGTCGAACATTGCGAGCGGTAACAGCCACCTTTGAACAAATGGTCTGGCAGTAAACGGCGAGAAGACCAAGCTGATGGTATCAACGAGCAAGACGTCCAGTAGACTCGGATCAACTGTGGAACTTGAGAACTACTGCTTCGAGGTAGTTAAAGACTTAGTATACCTGTAAATAAAACGAATGTCATCAGTTTTGAAATTCGAAGAAGGATTGTGATGGCCAAAAGATGCTACTATGGTCTAAGTAAGCAGTTTAGAAACAAGGCCACCTCCCGCCAGACCAAACTCACACTTTACAAGACGCTGATACTACCCGTGATATTATATGGATCAGAAGCATGGGTGCTTGCGCAATCAGATGAGGCAGCTCTTGGGGTGTTTGAGAGAAAAATACTCGGCGTCGAATGAACCACGAGCTTTACAATTTATACGTGGACATCGACGTAGTCAGTCGTATTGAGCTGCAGCGACTACGGTGGCTAGACCAAATTGTGCGGATGAATGAAAATGCCCCAGCTCAAAAGGCTCAAAAACGAGCCTACTGATGGTTCCCGTAGAAGGGGAAGGCCACGAATTAGATGGAAAGACCAAGTAGAAACGTGGTCTTCCAAATTGGTGGACTTGCGCACAAGACCGACGCGCTTGGAAATCTTGTTTAAGCTCGGCTTATGGAACAACCGTTCTGTAACAAGCCAGTCATTATTTGAGTAAATTTGTCTCCCCTTCAAACCAATATAATAAAGCGATTCACGATAACCTTTTATTCCTCTACTTCATTGCTTTGATTAAATCCATCCACAAACTATTGTCCTAGTTTAACCACTCCCCTCCCCTCGCAAAATATACGACTGTGATAAACGATAAAATAAACGTCATAAATTAGTCTTGACCACCAATAAATAAATTGTGTTCATGGACATTTACACAGATTTATCTAGGCGAGAGGACATGTAAAATATTTGTCGTTGTTTTTTGGCTTTTGGTGTTTTATTTATGCAAATAACTGCACAACAAAATGTGTGGGGTTAGAGAATTTGTTTTAGTATCAAAATAAATTGACTAGTTAATGTTGTGTGTTTTGTTTTATTATGGCATCAAACAGATTGCATTGAATTTTGCAACAAAGGGAGTGAAAATAAATCAAACTCTGAAAAAAGGGAAATAAATAACTCAAATTTTCAAAATGGGATTTATTTAACAATGAATTATGTTTATTTAACCACAATCAACAATTATGGCTCCAAAAGTAGCGTGTTTGCTAAATTTTGCCACTACAGCAGTGGACAATAGGAAAAATAATATATGTGGTTCGGTATTCTAAGTCACGATGCGGTTAAATGTTTAATCAAATGAATCAACGTTTAGTCAACTAAAATTAACAAAGGACAATTTGTTTTGCAACACTGGCTTAAAAAGCCACGCACGTTTTGTGCATTGTTTTACAGTCAAACATCTACAATGTGGCCTATAATCGTCTTACAAACGAACAACGCTTGCAAATCATTGACTTCTTTTATCAAAATGAGTGCTCTAGTAAGAAATTTGAAATTGTGTTCCGATACGAAGATCATTTCAGAATGGTTGATTTTTGATCGATGATCAGCCAGAAGCATTGCAAAAACAAAACCAAACCCTACAAAATCAAACAAGAGTTTGGTTTGCGGTTTATGGACTGCTGGCATCATTGGCCCATACTTCTTGGAGGATGCTGTCAAAATTAGGTTAAGCGGATGGACCATTTGAGGCGCAGTCGCGGCTAATGTTTCCATGAAACAATCTTAAAAATTGAAATATATGTACTTTTATATCGATTCTTTTAAATTTTTTAAAAAATTTGTCATTTCTCAAAATATTCACCGAAGTCCTCATAAATCATGCATATTCTGGATAAGGCAGTGAAACCCCAAAAAATAAAGAAAATAAAAACGAAAGATATGTTTAAGTAAATATCTTCAATCTTTATTGTAAAGAAGGTGGGTTTCGTGAGAAACAAGACTTTACCTTAGCGTGCGTTAACGACGATAGCGAGAGATGTTTATTCTACGAGAACGATAATGCAAAGTTTAATCAACGAGAGTTCGAAAAAAGCAAGTGATGTTGCGATGGGCAAGAAAGCTACAGCAAGGCCGTGATCAACAACTACGACCACAGCATTGGAAAGCGCCTCTCTGCATCCGAACTAAGCGAATGTGGCTTCCAGGAGATATAGTAGAAGAGAGCGAAACTCTCCCCTACAATCCGAACTAGGCGAATGAGGCTCCTGGAAGATATGCAGAGAAGATTTCCCCATTGGGCTCCGAAGAGCGGCCAATTAAAGTGGTTAATTGTAATGCTGTAGAAGGGGAAACAATGTATCGAACATATACATTGCCGTAAGCAATGTATCGAACTTAAACATTGCCGCCCACCTTGCCGCGCTAGCTGCGTGGCAACCGATATTAGATTAGTACGCGACTTAAACTAGGGTTAGTAATTGCATTGTGAATTAAATGCATCGATTGGTGTAGTAGTTCAGTTTCTATTGAGCAACAAATAGCGAGTTTGCAATATAAGATATATAAACTACGATAAAATGTTATTCGCTTATGTCAACTATGCAATTTGATTAGGAATCGGTCCTGTAAGTATATAACCGAATATAGTTTTCTGAGCCACCAGCGAATTCAAAACAATGTGAGGTGACTCAGGCGATAGAATTTTAGAGTATAAATCTGCGCCCAATAACAAGTCTATATCTTTATTATTGGAGGTGTCAGCATAATCTATGTGTGATAAATTACTACGCAGATTCGGGATAGACGACAACGACAATAATTTTTGAGAAATATTTGGCAGGACTAACGCATCTGTGTATAAAATACTACTCGAGTTTTTGGGCGAGGATAACTTCAAAGAACAAATTTCTTTGGAAGTGCTAGTAGAAGCATTATTTACTCCAGACAGAGTTGCGTTTGTATAGCGAGAATCAATTCCAATAGTTTGTTGTAGTCTCTTTGTCATGATCGAGACTTCCGACGAGGGATCTATAATAGCCCGAACGGCATAATTTTTTCGATTATGTACAACATTTACTACGGCAGTTCCCAAAAGCACATTTCTGTTTTGTGTGGTGTGCAGAACTTGCCGATTGTCCCATTTAGCATGAGAACTTCGACTGGGAATGATCGAACTAGATGTGGAGCGAGATTTGTGCAAAGTAGTAGACGAGGAAGATACATTTATCGAATTTGACAACTTTATGCTATTTTGTGTACGGTGCAGTAGCGTGTGATGTCTATTTTTGCAAATGGAGCAATTGTGTTTACTTCTACAGTTTTTAACAGGGTGTCCATGTGATAGACAGTTGATGCAAAGACCATGCTTTTTTACCAATGAGAATCTATTCTCAAACGAAAGTTTTAGAAATCGAGAGCAGACTCGTAGATGATGGCTCTGCTGGGGACACATCACACAAGTACGATAGAATGATTTGGAGGTGGAATTAGGCGATTCTGGTTTGGAACTAGTAGTTTGCAAGTAAGCGATTGCAGTTTGGAACTAGGCGATTGTAGTTTGGAACTAAGCGTTTGTGGTTTGGAACTAGATCGACTTTTTGTCAAATTCAATTTTCTGGGAGAATTGATACAAATCAAATTATCAAGACACGACAATGTTTGTATTCTATCTGAAAGGAAAGCATCTAATTGCTTCCAAGTAGATAGAGATGATTTGTCTTTGATAGTTTGTTCCCAGAGTGTTACTGTTAGTTTTGGTAAACGTTGCAGACAAATGAAAACTAGAATTGGATCCCAATGATCCGTTACTACATCGTAAACAGACATGGCGGAAATGCAACTATTTATTCCACGTTGAAGTGTTTTGAGGCCAGAGATTGATTCTTTTTCTATTGCGGGAATGTTGAAAAGTAGTTTGAGGTGATTGTTCACAAGGATACGCTTATTGTCAAAAGTATCCTGCAATGATTTCCAAGCAAGTGAAAAGCTACGATTGGTGAGTGGAAAGTTCAAAACAATTTCACGAGCCTCACCGCTGGTTTTTTGAATCAAGTGACATAATCTTTCAATGTCACTCAAACGAGAATTATTTATGAACAGCGTGGTGAACAGATCACGAAATGTTGGCCATGACATAAAATCTCCACTAAAGATTTCGATGTCGCAAGGAGGCAAGACTAAATATTGAGAATCGATAGCATGGTTGACAAGATTAGTAGGGGTGGATTTCGACGAAGCGAGGGTTTCGTTAGAAAGTAAACCAGAAGGTTTGCTTTCTTCGCAGATATTGGACAACGAAGATAATGTGTTCGAAAGAGTTGGCAGTGGAGAAGGCGTGCTAGAAAGGAGTTCCTCTGTAGGTGAAACAAGTTGAGGAACGGATGGTGGCTGATTAGATGGAACAGAAACTACTGGCGACGTGGACTGCTTGGAAGCTTTCAGTCTGTCTAGCTTCTGATTTATTGCCGAAAGGCAATGTTGATATGCCCGAAAGGAACTGTCGTATTTACCCTCGACGACATTCTTATCTACGAGTTGAGAACTCGACGATGTCGACAGGTGGTCAATGCAATCATCATAATATGTTTTGAAATTAGTCCAAAGTTGACAAATTTCAGATCTATGTATGTCGAGACTATACAAATTAAGTTTCTCGGGTTTAATCTGATCGAAAAACGAATCGTATTTTATGAGAGCGTCGGCGGCTCTAATGAAACGCGTTAGTGGACTGATGGACATGATTGCAGCTAATTAGTAAGAAGTAAATGGACGAAAGAGGGAAACGAATCAATTCCTGAAATGTATGTAGGCACAGAAGTTTAGGACACGACCAAATTGAATCCAAGTGTCGCAAGATAACGAAAAGTTAACTAACGAAATTTTAGAAGACAGACCAAAATGTGCCGACGAATTTTACAATTGTCTTTATAATTTCGAAAAGGTAGAAATAGAAAGCTAAGTTCTACCAGTAGAGTGCGAAAGCTGAAATCAAATTGAACACAATATTCCGTGATGGATTTATGTTGTCAATCTGCCGATAAGGAATTTTAGAATTATTCAATTTATGGAAAATATCTAGCGAGTTAGCAACGAATTAATATTCAATTGAAGATATGCGATTAGAAACTTCAAGAGCAAACAACAAAAAAGGATTGAGAGAAATTCCAAAGATTGCTTTATTTGAGGATGTAACTATCGAAATTAGTCTGTAAGATGTAGGGTACTAATGTCCAAAACTACCAAACATGCAAAGAATAATGTAGAATATTTCCAAACCAAACTATAAAAAGTCAGAAAGGACAAATATGGTCGATTGAAAGAGCAAAAAACAAGTAATTTTGCGAAAATTCCAAAAAAGTATAAAAATGTGCAAAAATAATTTGAAAATCGCTATCACCGACAGTAGGGTGCGCGAAATTTCAAATTATGCTGTAAATTTACAGCCAAATAATTTTTGGTGTAAGAGCAAATATCTATTTTTTTCGAAACAATTACAAAAGTTTTCATAAAATTGACCAAAAAGTGCTTGATTAACCCACAAATTAAAACGTTGAATGCGCCTTTTATATGCCGAAAGTAGGGTACTTTTTATTATAAATTCCAAAAATCTACAATAGACCAACAAATATTACAACAATTTTTTATAAATTATTTTTAAAAAATTATTTATAAAAATCCACTATTTTTCATACGGACCCACTGTGCAGTGGTGAACAACGAATACCGCACAAAAGGGAATAAAACACAAGCAGTGTTGAGTGAGCGGCTAACGCACTACAAACAGACCAACGACAACGAACCAACAGAGATGTGTGGGGAGAGCAAGAGCTTGTTGGTACGTTTGTTTGTTAGTCGGCTCACACTAAACAAGGCGGCTGGAATGCGAGAGTGATATTTGTTGTTGATATCACACGATCAACAACACAACGAGAATGAACCAACAGTGAGTGTGGGGGATCGAACGATTGAACAGTAATAGTGGTGAAGAGAAATAATTTGTTGGTAGATCGAATGTTAATAAACAGACGCTACAAAAAGGCGCGTGGAATATTCGAATATTATTTGTTGTTGTGTTTACTCGACCAAACAACGAGAGAGATGATATAGAAATTGTCGGTAGGTTTGCGAATAAAAAGAAAACTAAGAAAAGGGCACGATGAATATTAGTAGTATTGTTTGTGCTTTTTCTCACTAGTGGCTAGCGAAGTCAACGAGAAGGCGGGGGTGTATATGTAGCCTTTAGTGAGAAATAACAAATAAGCACTACACAATAGATCACTGGCTAACAAATTAAAGCAGTGATATGCGACAATGAGTGGACTGTATATTTAGGAATGCACACGTTAAGGTAATGGTAGGGCGACCAATGCGTGACGTAGCGAACAAATTTAACAAAGGAATTGAATAAGGAATATTTGTTTTTGTAAATCGAAATTAAAAAACGACAACACTCGCGGTATGCTCAATATTAAGAAACTGAACTACGTACCTTTGAGTTTATGATGTACTGTTTGGATGATGATGCTGTTTTTGATGTTGATGATGAGGTGTTGTGTTTGGTGAGGGGGGATGATGTATTTCTCCTTAGCAAATAGGAAAAAGACCGAGATTAGCAACAACGTCACAATTTATTGGTTGATGATCCAACAACGAAAATGCTAATTTTTATCCGGCTCGAACGGATCAAAATGTTGGCGTGATACCGTGTAGCAGTGAAACCCCAAAAATAAAGAAAAGAAAAACGAAAGATATGGTTAAGTAAATATTTTCAATCTTTATTGTAAAGTAGGTGGGTTTCGTGAGAAACAAGACTTTACCTTAGCGTGCGTTAACGACGATAGCGAGAGATGTTTATTCTACGAGAACGATAATGCAAGAGTTTACTCTACGAGAGTTCGAAAGCAAGTTTAATCAACGAGAGTTAAAAAGCAAGTGATGTTGCGATGGGCAAGAAAGCTACAGCAAGGCCGTGATCAACAACTACGACCACAGCATTGGAAAGCGCCTCTCTGCATCCGAACTAAGCGAATGTGGCTTCCAGGAGATATAGTAGAAGAGAGCGAAACTCTCCCCTACAATCCGAACTAGGCGAATGAGGCTCCTGGAAGATATGCAGAGAAGATTTCCCCATTGGGCTCCGAAGAGCGGCCAATTAAAGTGGTTAATTGTAATGCTGTAGAAGGGGAAACAATGTATCGAACATATACATTGCCGTAAGCAAAATGTTTTGATACTTATATGTTCAAAAGTGTTCGAATAGAATTGTTTTCCATTTCAGTTATGCCCGGCCCGGCCTCGGGTTTCTTTTATCGCATATTCAGATTTAGCAAATGGTGTTTTTTGTAAAATTGTAATTAACCCGGTGGGCCCGGGTTTCTTGTATTGCACATTCAAATTTAGCAAAAGGAGCTTTTAGTAAACTTTTAATTATAACCCGAACGGCCCACGGGTTTCTTTAATCACATATTTGAATTTAGCAAAAGGTGATTTTTTGTAAAATTTTAATTTTACCCCGGTTTTCTTGTATCGCATATTCAGATTTAGCAAAAGGTGATTTTTGTAAAGTCGGCATTTTAAAGGAGGGTGCGGAAGAGGCAATTGGAAAGATGCTCTTGAATGCTTCACCGACCACGAAAAAAAGGAATACCACAATGATACGATGATGAGGACTCAGGACTTTATATCGAGAATAAAAGGTCTTTCAAAACGCATAGCACGTATTACAGACAAACAAGCCTCAGATATATTGGAAGAACAAAAATATAGCGTTAAAGTGGCCATTGAGACAATTTTATTGTGTGAAAGGGAAGACATCGCTTTGAGGGATAGTAAAGCATCCTCAATACTGTCGTTAGACGTAAACTTAGATAATGTTTGGAGAGTATACCCAAAAATTCAACATACTCGAATCCCAGAATACAGAACGAGTTAATAAAACTAATTGGAGAATACATCCAGAATTATACTGTCGAAGTAGTGAAAAGTTCTGCATTCTTTTCGGTTTTAGCGAATGAAACTATATATGTATAAAATATTTAACAATGTATCTAAAAAAAGTCAAATATTGTTTCCTTAGCTATGTGGAATCATAATGGTTAACATCAACATAATTTCCGACCGTCAGAATAAACATAGTAAACAGTCAAGGATATGACGGCGCATATAACATGTCAGGCAAATATTATGGGGTGCAGACCATTATTATATAAAAACTCATTTCTGCGGTGTACATTCATTATTCTTTTCACATTTTAAAATTAAGTTTAATTGTAGCTGAAGCATTTTTAGGAAATCCAAAAAGGTCTGCTACTTTATGTAGAATATTTCGAGAAGCAAATAAATCTTTCAAATGATTACATTCATATTGTGAAACACGATAGATTGAACAGCATGATTGCGTACAAATATAGAAAAGATAGTGGAATCATTGGACAAATTAGGGGAAATGGTAAGATTTAATTTGGATTTATTTCTAAGAAGTAGAAGTTGCAGATCAAATGTAATGAGTTCGAGTTTGTACCATGTTTGAACGAACTAATTATACCCTTCAACAAACTGTGGTACAGGGAATTATGTCTTATGTTTATGTGTAACAGGCAAAGGAATCGAGATAGACCCATGGTTCCTTTTGAGAATAAGCATAGAATAACATTCTGAGTCGATTTATGCATGTCCGTCCGTCCATGTATTTTTGTGAGCAAAGTACAGGTCGAATTTATGATCCGAATTGGATGAAATTTGGCACTGCCTATTGGTTTGGCCCAAGGACGAACCCTACTGAAATTGGAGAAAATCGGTTGAAATTTAGATATAGAACCCATATATATTTTCGTCCGATTTTAGGTAAATGGTGCACCAATGTCCCTGAAAATATTTAGATTTGCACAATCTATGATGTGTGCTAAATTTCGGGAAAATCGGTTCAGATTTAGATATAGCTCCCATATATAGTTTCGTCCGATTTTATGTAAATAGTGCACCAAAGTCCCTATATATCTTTCGATTTGCACGAAATTTGGCATACAGTACTGAATTCTGTATAGAATGTTGTGTGCCGAGTTTCGTGAAAATCGGTTCAGATTTAGATATAGCTCCCTTATATAGTTTCGTCCGATTTTATGTAAATAGTGCACCAAAGTCCCTATATATCTTTCGATTTGCGCGAAATTTGGCATACCGTACTCAATTAAGTCTAGAATAATGTGTGCCGAGTTTCGTGAAAATTTGTTCAGATATATATATATATCATATATAGGTTAGTCCGATTTTATGTAAATGGTGCACCAAAGTCCCTACATATTTTTCGATTTGCGCGAAATTTGGCATAGCATACTGAGTTGAGTCTAGAATGAAGTTTTCTAAGCTGCATAAAAATCGGTTCTGATTTAGATATAGCTCCCATATATATTTTCCTTCGATTTTATTTAAAGTGTGCACTAAAGACCCAATGTTTGTACGATTGACATATATAATTTTGTTGAAAACGGTTCAGATTAAGGTATAGCTCCCACTTGTATGTTCCTTGGAACATGTACCTAAACTTACACCGCTTGACACAAAACGTATCATAAAACCGATTTACAAAATGTGTCCCATTGTACGCAAACGACTCTAAACTTGCCCTAATGAAATGAAATTTAGCATAGGTTCCAGAAACATCACATATTCAAGTTTATTCAATTTCATGTCAATGTTCTTTTGAAAAGGCGGAGTCTGTTAGGAGACATATGTAGAATATACCCAAAGTGGTGAAGGGTATCATATAGTCGGCCCAGTCCGACTTTACTACTTTCCTTACTGGTTGTAAATATAACAAGCAGATTTTTGGTAAATTACAAAATAGTTAAAACATTATCGAGAATTATAAAATGTTAATGTTTATATATAAAAGAAAGTGCGTACAAATAATGTATATTAAAATAATATTTTTGTTTAACTTAATCATCTACTCATCTCATATTTAAGGAGGATTTTTTTTGATTTTTTTCATTTCGCACCATCGGGACCACCCCCTAAATGAAATCCTGCGTACGTCACTGTAAGACCTTGTTTTTCATAAAATATGACGAGTAGTCAACACTTCTTGCAAAATATGAAATATTGCAAAATTCCTCTATAAGAACAATGTATTTTTATTTCAATTAGCCTTTCTCGAGAAGGTCCACTCTTTTCATTTCCATCTTGAGTAAATACAGTTCCAATAATTTGCAAATTTAATTAGGTTCAGCAAGTGTTGTACAGTAAGTGTCAATTATTATTCGTCCCCCTTCAACAGCAGTTCGTGCAACAGTTTTGTTGCAAATATATTTTTGCAATTGTAGTGGAAAACAAAACGAGAACACTAATTAAAATCAGCTTTTGATATGGATTACATTTCAGTACTCAACTGAAATAGTTATAACTGTTTAAAGTATGTTTTTTTGTATTTTATTTAATTAATATGGAATTTTGAATTGAATAATTTTAGCATCTGTTTAAAATGTGTGCTAATTCTTTAAAACAGATGTTTCTGATTTATTTTTCCAACTTTTAATTCGTATTTTTTGTTAATATAAGGCATGAAAATGAGGTAAGGATTATATCTCCTTTCTCGTTATCTCTTGAAAGTATCAATATTTTCAATAGAAGGATATAGCATAAAAGGATATTCAACTACACCGTTATTTACCATCGAGATTTGAAATTTATTCATAGCTTTGTAGTGTTGTGTGTCCAAGTGCTTCTTACGAAATTGTAGGCGTTGTTAGCCTTAAATGATTTTGTCCTGAACAATGGTGTCTGCTACGGTAATAAGATAACGTAATGCTTTACACAAAAGGGTTACCTTTACAAAAATATGTGTATGTTTGTAAGTGTATGAGGAAAATATTTAAGAATTTGTATAAATTCAAATTTTCTTTAAATTTATTGATTATGTTAAGTTAAACACGTGTATAAAATGTAAATATATCAATGTGTGTCAAATACAAATTTAAATATTGAAATTAAACAGAAATATAAAAAAACCAACGGCAATTATTCTATCCAAAACTCAAAAAACAACACCCCAACTGATTAAAGCAATTTTGTAGAGACGCCTACATTAACATAAACTTTTATGTAACATTAATTAAAGCTTACTCACATATACAATCACACACGTACATAGTTTGATATAAATTATTCGCATCCTACAACAGTTGTTGAAGGCCAATAAAATTCCTTATGGCCGTTAGGAGATATCGTATTTTCACTATTCGAAGAACATAAAAATGCCTACATTTAAATACTTTTAGAAGTGTTGGCAGCCGGAAATATTCCCATATAACTTTTTCCCTTCCGGGAGTCTTGGAATGAAAATAGTCCTAAAGAAATTAGTGCAGTGTGGTAATAGGGAAATTTATTGCTTTTGTACGAAAAGTCGTAGAAAAAAGTAATATTTAATGAAATAACTATGGTTTGGGTAACAAAAATCACCGATATAAACTTTTTGTGTAGCATTCTCATGCTATCAATCGCTAGTGTACGTGAGAAAGTTCCATGGAAAATTGAGTATCTGGCCTTTTCAGAAGAATTTATGGACATGCAGAAAAATATATATCTAACTGACTTTAGTTCAACGTTCTCCATATCCTCCGCAGGTGAAATAATTACAACAGAGTCTTAGAACCAAACACAAAACGCGGAACAAATCAGATAACTATTTTAATATAAACCAGTAAGGAAAGTTCAAAAGTCGGACGGGCCGACTATATGATGGGTACCACTCTGAAATTTAAGAAAAATTGAATGTCAATCATCGAGCCGAATATGTAAAAGATCTATCTATAAATGGACGTATTTGAGCATCCACCATATGCTATGCTGCAACACAGTGCGATATCCAAAATTTATCTCGAAACAACATCTAATACAAACTTTCCCATGCATCAATCTAGACCTAAGTCAATACTCGGTGCAAAATTTTGTCTCAATAGGACACATATTGGGAGTTTGTTGCAACATTTACCTAGAATCGGACGAAATTATACATGGGATCTATATCTAAATCTGAACCGATTTCAACAACATTTCGCATACATCAATCCGGACCAATCAAATACTATGTGCTAAATTTTGTCTCAATCGGACATGTACTGGCAGTATCGTGCTCTATTTACATAAAATCGGACGAAACTATATATGGGAGCTATATTTTAATCTGAACCGATTTTCTCCAATTGGGTTCGTCCTTGGGCCCAACAAAGGAGTTGTGCCAAATTTCATCCAAATCGGATCATAAATGGACAGACGGACATGCGTACATCGATTCAGAAAGTGATTCTATTCATATTTTCAAAAGGAGCCATGGGTCTATTTCGATTTCTTTTGCCTGTTACAAACATATGCACAAAGACATAATAGCATGTACCACAGTGTGGTGAAGGGTATAAAAATATTAATAATTATTTTTTTTTAATAATTAATAATTTTTGTTAGGGAGATTTGTTACCATATACGACTACAAAATATCAAATTTCAATGAATTCGGTTGAAGTTTTTCAACCGAATTTTTCAACCGCTCAACAAGCTCAAATTACCGAAATTTGGGGGGTACCCTTATATGGGAGCTATGCCTAAACGTGGACCGATAAAGCTCATCCTCGAACTTGACCTGCTTGCACACAAAAGACTCTACGCAAAATTTTGGCGATCTATCTCAATTTGTTTAGTGGCAAGAGTGATTACAACAGCCAGACGGACATAGCTATATCGTCATAGAATTTTACGCTGATCAAGAATATTTATACTTTATAGGGTCGGTAATGATTATTTCGATGAGTTACAAACGGAAAAACAAAATTAACACTGGATTGCCGAAGGCGGTCATTTTGACCGTTTTTCAATTTCAAGTACAAAAATAATTGTGAATATTATGACACAGCTCTCTAAAGTTTGTTGACTTTTTGTACCACATAGAACTACGTTTATCAATCATAGTAGCTATTTTCCCCCCTCTTTCATTTCCCGAATTCATATGTGCTATATTGCCTAAAATCGGTCATTTTGACCACTTGTGAAATATTAAATAATCAAACTCCTTTACTATTGTATAAAGTGAATTTCTTATATGACCAGATCAGTACAACAACATCGAAACCAGTTTGCTACTCTAGAAACACAAACGCAAACAAAAATCGGGATAAATAATTTTTATATTTCCAGTCGATTTCACTTTACTCTTTCTCGAACATTTTGTCCGCGCTCTTATTTTTCAAAAAAGGGAAACTCGAGAGCCCTCCCACCGATAACAAATAATTACAACGTTTTGTATGATTGTAAATAATGTACAAACTATTAAAAAATAAGTTTAAAAAAATCTTTACACATTAAAAATTCTTTCAGAATGAGGCCATTTTGACCGATTTTAGGCAATATAGGTATATAAAAAATTCCAGTCTTTCTAGTGTTAATATACCCTCCATACTATGGTGGAGGGTATAAAAAGGGGATATTAAATTGTCTATGTCTGTCAAAACATGGACCTATATTGTAAAATTTATTGCATATAAATCAGCTCATTTAGTGGGGATGTGTAGATAAAACATCAAAATGGGGAAGCTACATCAAACATATATATATTAGACTCCATAAACACTGAATACTAAATATGACATTAATTTAGTATTCAGTCTAATATTTATATGTTTTATCCTGCTCAGCTTATTAAAAAACTGAAAATGGAGCGGAACATTTATATGGAAGATACGTAGTATGGACCAATATTGATGCATATATGTATATCATCCACTTTGCGAATAAATTCTTCAAATCAACGAAAATTGGGCGTGATCTTTATATAGTTATGTCAAAGCATTGATCTATAATTTTAAGTTTATGCATAGACCTCCAAGAAAGTATTACAGCCCTCTCAATTGTGTCTACAAACTTAAAAATTCCGAAAATTGGAAGATATTGTTATATATATGGGCAATTTTGCCATTTTTTTAATATTCCATTTTCAAAAAATCAACTTTTTTGTTTTTGTGGCACATCAATGATTTTTGGTACACATATAGAGAAAAATGTTCTGACTCCGAAACCGTTCGCGATCTAATTTTTGGTTGATGCGCGCAAAAGTTATCGAGGTTTTAATTTTGGGCATAAGAAAAAAATCTTAAAATAGCGCCGTTTATTATATTGACCAAAAACGTTGATATATATCTTCCTCCGTAAAATAAAAATATGAACATGTTATAATAATCGCGATAAAGTTGCACATCTTCGCGAAATATGAGAATAATAAAAAATAATAAAAAATATAGCAGATTACATCAATATTTTCATTATATTAATGACATACACACATCTAAAAATTAATTTAAAAATATCTACATAATCTAAACACGATGGTGAATCAAATGATATCAAAATCACACAAGTCCGTGAAGCGGTTTCTAAATCAAAGCGACAACAAAACAAGACATTGAGGAAAAATATTTGTTTTTGGTTCGAAAAAATAATGTCATCATATTTGTTTTTTTAATAGTATACAAGAAATTTTAGAAAAAAATGTTGGGGTTATTCTGCTATTTTACCCGAATTTCGCCGAACAATTGATATATATAATAATAATCACTTTTTGTGTATAAGTATATGCCTTGCGGATTATATCAAGACCCTTCCGTTAAATCTTAGAATTCTATAAATAGGAATAAATCTTAAAATAAAATAATATTATGAAATGTAAATTTTAAATTGCGTGTAAATCGCGTAATTCTCAAAATCATTTGATGCGCATGCGGTTTCCAGGAAGTACTGAAGTTTATCTTCCAATCCATATATATTTTACGAAATTTCATTTGACGGCTAAGATGTGCCGCACGTTACATTGAAGTACCCAAAAAATCGTAAAACGCGAATAATTTCCGAAAACTCCATATGCCATTAACGCGCATCCGATTTCGGTGTGCACCCTAAAAAAATACATCGATCTATACCGAATTCAATGTGGACCATTAAGAACCATGGATGTGCCAGCTCACACTATTTTTGAGATAAATTGCGTCTAAATCGCGTAATTATCAAAATCAGTTGATGCGCATGCGGTTTCAAGGAAGTACTGAAGTTTATCTTCCAATCCATGTATATTTTGCGACATTTCGTTTGACGGCTAAGATGTGCCACATGTTGCATTGAAGTACCCAAAAACTCGTAAAAAGCGAATAATTTCCGAAAACTCCATATACCATTAACGCGCATTCGATTTCGGTGTGCACCCTAAAAAAATACATCGATCTATACCGAATTCAATGTGGACCATTAAGAACCATGGATGTGCCAGCTCAAACTATTTTTGAGATAAATTGGGTACATCTCTCTTTCGGCCGAAGTTTTAAAAGTTATTTTTTCGAAAAAGATCAAAATCCGTATGAGGTCATTTATTAAAGCGGAAATGATACACAGAAAACGCAAATAAATCCGCGATATTTTCAAAAACATTTTTTGCCAAATTTCGTGTTTTTGGAAGGCCAGTTCCCGCCGTACTAGTAGATGGATTTTCACGAAAAAGATTTTATATCATCCGAAACGTAAAAAACCTTATTGATCGCGGGTACCCATATCATTCAGTTGACAGATCTAAAAATTTGGCCCGAAAAATAGGTTTTTTTCGAAATGTGATCGCACAAAATTCGCACCTTCGGATGAGTATTACTCTGAAGCTGTGCATACTACATACACAAAATACATATCAAATTACGCAGATTCGCGACTACAATAATCTTATAATCGATTTTTAGAAATTCCTGTTTGCGTATTAAAGCTAGAAGTAAAATTAAAAAAACACTCAAAATCGAGCTTCAAAATGTCAGCATCTTTTAAAGG
>NW_026875954.1:0-19077 GCF_032173495.1 Musca vetustissima
TGGGGAGAGGCGTCGGGTTAGTTGCCCACACTAGGAAAACCCCTCTTACTATGAAAAAGCAACGAAAAAGAAAACCAAACCCCCCTCTAATGTTTACGACCGCCGCATACGTATAAAGGACCACGATCTGCAAATCTGCACTTGGAATGTGCGCACTTTGTACAGAACAGGCGCAGTTTTCGCTTTGGCGGATATAGCCACGAAGTACAAAACCGTTATTATTGTCTTGCGATTGAAATGGACAGGCGTAAGTAAATCAATGTAGCAGCAAAGGTGCGACCTAATGTAACACAGAAACTCGACGTCGAAAAGCTGAAAACACAACAGGTAACAGAAGCTTAATCCGCTCAACTTATTCACCTGCTTGACGAAACCACTTCTTGCCCCGATAATAGTATAGAAGCACAATGGCAAAGTATTGCCCACTCCCTACAAACTGCAGCAAAAGCAACACTTGGTTACCAAAAACCACCATCAAGAAACCCGTGGTACGATCTGGAGTGTTGTAATACTACTGAGGCGAAAAACCCAGCGTATAGGGCAACACTGCAGACAGTAGCAACACGTAATGCGATGGACAATTATCGAGAGAAAATGACTCCTCTCTCCTTTTCAGAAAAAAGAAGAAAGAACAAGAAAAAGTGAGCGTGTGAGCAAATCGAGAGTCAGAATAAAGTCCGGAAATTTTACTAACGAGTAAAAACCAAACCGAAGGCTTTGGTGCAGACACATCCTCCTGTAGATATGAAGAAGGAAACCTGGTGACAGATACAGACAGCGTGTTGAGGATCTGGAAGGAGCATTTTGAAAAGCTTTTGGTATCAAATAGTGGCGGTGAAGAAGATACCCCAACAAGAGATAACGGTATCGATTTTATACCCCCTAGCCAAGATGAGGTCAGAGTAGCAATTCATCGTCTGAAGAATAATAAATAAAACAGCAGGAGCCGATGGATTACCAGAACTATTCAAGACCGGTAGTCAGATGCTGGTCAGGAGCATGCACCAGCTGATTAGTACAATTTGGTTAGAGGAATGCATGCCCAATGATTGGAACCCCAGCATCTATCCCTATCCGCTCACGTCTACGTTTCGCATTCCTGAAAAATTAATTCTGCTATGCAGGATAACTTTAACTGGTACAATGTCAGCAGTTAAAGTAGGAAAGGACCTCTCGGAGCCCTTCAATACCGAACGAGGATTCAGACAATGTGACAGTTTGTCGTGTGATATTTTTAACATCCTGCTGGAAAAGGTCATACGAGACGCAAAGGCGAACAGAAATTGCACTTTTATCACCAATCAACACATGTTACTCGCCTACGCCGATGACATCGTTATAATGGGTCGCACATTGAGAGCAGTAACAGCCACCTTTGATATTACCCGAATCTGAAGCATGGGTACTTGCGCAAGCAGATGAGACAGCTCTTGGAGTGTTTGAGAGAAAAATTATCCGAAAGATCTATGGGCAGGTCTGCGTCGATGGTAAATATCGCCGTCGAATGAACCATGAGATATACCATCTATTCTCGGACATCGACATAGTCAAACGGATCGAGCGGCAGCGACTACGTTGGCTATGTCATCTTGTGAGAATGGATGAAGATGCCCCAGCTCAAAAGGCATATAAAAGCGAGCCAAGCGATGGTTCACGTAGAAGAGGAAGACCACGAACCCGATGGAAAGATCAAGTAGAAGACAACATCTCGAAAAATGTCTTTCAAATTGGATGAGATGCGCACAAGACCGCAAGAGATTGATGGCCTGGTGGTGTTTGCTGATTACGAGCCACTTAGGTTCAAAAGATGCTCTCTTAATATATTCTTTGGCATTTCACGTTTATTTATGAGATAACTTTAATAAAATTAGTCCTTTTTTGTTTATTTTTTAACAATAAAAGCTAATTTAGTATTTATATTTCAAACTCACATGATCCTTACACCATTAAACGTGAATAACTTTGCTCTTCGTAGCAATGAAAAAATAACGGACACAATCAGCTGTCACAAATAAAACTTCCTTGCTTCATATTGCAAAAATCCCAACGGCGTTACAAAAACCAAACGTCATATGTAATGGCGGCATTGGAAAATGTATAACGTCATTGGCAACGGCGTTGCAATTTCTTCAGTATAACTACGTTTTTTTAATCGTCATTAGAAGAGGAAAATTTATTTTATTTGGGCGTCAATAATAAAAGAGAAAAAATTGTTTTTTGTTAGCCCAAAAACAAAAGTGTTTGCATTGTGTATATAATTTAGAAAAGCGAAAAAATTGTGCAAAAATGTTAGCTTTGATCAACAGAATATTGGATTGGTTTAAGAGCATCTTCTGGAAAGAGGAAATGGAATTGACACTAGTTGGACTGCAGTATTCGGGGAAGACAACATTTGTTAATGTTATAGCTGTGAGTATATTTACTATGATGGTGTTTTTTTGTGGCGTTTCTTCTCGGCAGAAGATGGATGGAAAGACAGATGGATGTATAGATGGACCCGATAATAAAAGTCCCATATATGTACATATATACACATTAACTCTTGGTGGCAGCAGTAGCACCTACATACTACAATGATTCTGATTCGGACTACTCATCAACGTATTAAAACATACTGTCATTAACCCCTCCGCCATCCTACTTCCCCTTGGTATCTTAGAGAATCGACCCTAGCCCGACCGCCCGCCCGCATATATATGCTGATGGACTGCTCCGCTACCCCACATATTATTGTGTACTCTGCTGTGTGAGCGAGTGGTGTTTGAAATGATGGTGGAAAGTGTTTTGGGGGTGGTTTTCTTCTTATATGAGTGTTTTTTTCTTTCTGTGCTTGTAACATATGAAAGGCAAAAAGCCAGTAGCGGCAATGTACAATATGACACAAAGGAGGAGACAAAGAAAGAGGCCTATGACGGATGACGTTGAAGCAAACAACAAAACTTCCCCTAAGAGGGGGAAAAAACTAACGTAATAACTTGGCGTAATGATATTTGTTTTGGCCCTTTTTTGGAAAATGCATCAAATTTTCCCTATCCAAAATGTGAAAACTTTTTGGATTTTACTCCGATTTTCATTAACAGTTACAAACATAAATTGAGTTTTTGTTTGATTGAAACACAATGTAAGCTGTTTATCACCAGACAATTGTCTTCAAATTTTAATGGTGATTAATTATTGCATTGTTCTCCTCGAAGTTTTCTTCAACGATATGGGAGTATTGAATTACCCCCCATACTAAATTTTGTTGATATCTAAAAAGAAATGATTCATTGTGTATCTCAAACATTTGGTTTGGAGTCTTCGTGATACCCTACACCCTGCAGTGGGGAGCAATAAATCAATATTGAATCTTGTCGTCCGGTTTAGGGCTCGGTCATGGATTCATTCAAAATTTTTACCACATGTAGTCTTATTGGCCTTGATTAAATTCGGTCTAAATCGCGTAACCCAATTTCCCAACAACCCATATGCATAGTTGAAAATCCCAAAGGAAAGAACTGTCTATATGATACCCGGTTTATACAAGTGCTCCAAGAATCGTCTTGTAGCACATACAAATTTATAAATTTAAAATCAGTTTAAATAGGACTGGATACAATTCAAATATTAATCATCATTCCAGTCTTAATTCCAATATCATTGAAAAATTTGCTGTTAATCGAACCAACGTCTGGTCTTTGCCTAAATCTCAACCTTACTTAGCTGGCTTGAGACAGAACTTTCGTTCCATAAGCCCAGCTTAAAAAAGATTTCCAAGCGCGTCGGTCTTGTGCGCATTTCCTCCAATTTGAAAGACCAAGTTCCGAGATGTTGTATTCTACTTGGTCTTTACATCTAATTCGTGACCTTCCCTTTCTTTTAAACTGGGGCATCCTCATCCATTCTCACAACATGGTCTAACCAACGTAGTCGCTGCAGCTCAATACGTCTAACAATGCCGCTGTCCGAGAATAGTTTGTACAACTCATGGTAATTCGACGGCGATATTCAACGTCGACGCAGATCGGCCCACAAACACTCAAAGAGCTGCCTCATCTACTTGTTCAAGTACTCATGCTTCTGAACCATAAAACAGCCCGAGTAGTATCAGCGTCTTGTAGAGTGGGAGTTTGGTCTGGCGAGAGGTGCTCTTGTTTCTGAATTGCTTACTTAGACCATAGTAGCATCTGCTAGCTAACAATATTCTCCTCCGAATTTCAAAACTGATGTCATTAGTTTTATTTATGGCTGTAGCAAGGTATATAAAATCTTTGACTACCTCGAAGGTGTAGTTCTCAAGTTCCACAGTTGCTCCGAGACTAGTATACGTCTTTCGCATTGATACCATAAGCTTGGTCTTCACGCCGTTTTCTGCCAGACTCACTTTGGCAGACTCATTCTCTATTTGTTCAACATCCCAATGTTCGACCCAGGAATGACGCAGACATAGCTTTAAACACCTCTGAACGGATAGGTCTGTCGAATTCGGCTTTGTAATCAACAAATAGGTGGAATGTGTCGATATGTTTTTCGTGCGCCATTTCCTGGCGCAGAGTGAATATCTGGTCAATGGTGGATTTGTTAGGACTGGAGCCAAAACTATTTGAGCCAAAACTACTCCGGTTTGTTTAGGTATTTGACGCTCCTAAGATGCGATAAGAGGTCTGAATTTACTTTCCATTCATTCAATGATTCGGCAACTGCATCGGTGTAAATATTATTCAAAACTGCTTCAGTTACATCATCAAGAGGTTCTATTTTATATTTTTGCAACTCTCACTCTGTAGGTCATACCAGTCCTCTCTTAAATCCCAGTTGTAAGGATCTTTCTCTTTATGTATATGGTCGTGAGGTGGCACCCTGTTGCAGTTCTATGAGCAGCGTTCTGACAGTGGTGGAAATTCTGCTCGCCGAAGGGAAATGTTTACAGCTTCCTTAAACTGCTTTTTATATATTGAACGCAACCGACGTTGTTGGCCTATATATTGGTTGTTGTACTGTATCTGAATAGCTTTCCAAGCTGAAGCTGAAATCGAAATTTTGCTGGCAAACTTGTCAGGATTCTGTAGCGAGACCAACCTGCACTTTGCTCAGGCTTTGGCAGCGATGTGGATGGTTATTGAGGTTATCTTTAATCAGATAATCGACACTCTGCTCATGCAGGTTTTTTGAGCATTTTCTGACATAGAAATCCCATCAACGCCCAATGTTTTAGCGCTTCGGACGACACTTGCAACATCACCCATAACTACCGAAGTGATTTCTCTGGAACTGTTTAACCTCTACCTTTCGGTATTCCACCGAAAGGTAGAGTGACATATGTGTGAGGTTGAACCATAGCCGCTGAAGAACGTCAGCTGTCCAGAAAGCCAAGAGTAGTTTTGGCCCAATTACGTTTAGGATGATGTAGTCATCTCACTTCGTATTGGGCACGGATTGATGACCAGGTGCAGAATGTCTGCCCAGCATGTGGTACGGTTCCTCATAGCACTCTGCACTTAATTTAATTGCCCAGCCAAATTTACTCGTCTAACTCCTGAAGATCTGTGGTTGCTACCAGTGGAAGTAGCTGTACTTCTTAACTTGGAGACAGAACCAGATTGAATTTAAACAGGAAAACTATATTCATATAAACTGCTACAACAACAACGAATGTTTTCATTTATAAATCACTTCTATTTTGGATCGTGTGAAATGAAGCAAAGAATGTAATTTACCCACGACCTCATTAATTTTCTTATCAGTTATTTGCTTTTATGGATGGAGTCTTTAAAATCTTCTTTTCAACTGAACTCTTTGTGAATAATTTCTTTTCTTTGTCTTCTTTTTCCAGTCTGGTCAATTTACAGAAGATATGATTCCTACAGTTGGTTTCAATATGCGTCGCATAACCAAGGGTAATGTTACAATTAAAGTCTGGGATATTGGTGGTCAGCCACGATTCCGTTCGATGTGGGAGCGATATTGTCGTGGCGTAAATGCAATAGTGTAATTATTTTTCAATTTTGAAATTATTTTGAATGCAAATTTTAAATTTTTTTAAAATTTATTTTACAGATATATGGTTGATGCTGCTGATTTGGATAAAATGGAAGCATCCCGCAATGAGCTGCATTCGTTATTAGATAAGCCACAATTAGCCGGTATACCCGTATTGGTATTGGGTAATAAACGTGATCTTCCAGGTGCTTTAGATGAAACTGGTCTCATTGAACGAATGTAAGTATAGAGTTTTATTAGATGTTATTATACAGAAATTCACATTACATATATGAGGTATATCGACAAAATAATAGGGAGATTTGTTATGAAGGTGTTCATGAATAAGTGAGACCACTCTAACAGGCTCATCAGAAAAGCACAAGGACAGACGAATTGAGGTACATCGCATTGAGATACTCTACAGCCATGGTACGCTTTTGATTTTACCTGGAGACCTTAAGGCAAAAAAACCTGCTATTGTCAGTACTTAGTTCATAATTCCAAGGTTTTTTTTGATAAATTCGACTGCTTTCGAGATTTTAGAAATCTCTTTTGTGAAAATGCTACAATGTCCATCTATTCCATATCATTCACAGCAGACATCCATTTCGAAACCGACTGTGTATATAGCCCAAGTATGTATTTCTGGTAGACTGAAATCGATCCGATGATTAGAGATCTAAGTTTGTATTAAGAACAGCCTGAGAAACGCGTTGGGGATCAATTGACAACAATTTTACGCACTGTTTTTTTCTTTCACCATGTGTCCCCAAACCAGGAAGGCGCTATTACCTTCGAACTCTTCAACTTCCTTAACCACAGGAAAATCTAACTGACAAGGTTCCAGAGAAGTATCTATAACTTCCAATACCTTCTGATGTTGACGTTGCAAAAAGAAAATTCCGGCATATTATTACAACAGCAGCCGCTACATTTATATCTGCCGAACTTGGCTGTGAGTAAACTTTGGGTAACGATTAAGTCGCTCTCAAACCCTGGAAATAAGCATGATAAGGCCTCTGTCATATTTAATGACGAAACAACAACAGTGTCTGGTCCGAAGAAATCCGGCAGTTATTTTAACTGACACTTTGTCGACCATTCAGAGGGTGAAAAACTGCATATAAGTTATTTTTCCGCCGAGGAGGTACTAACCACTGTCTCAGATGGGTGATGTTGCCAGTGTCATATACCGCAAATATTTAAACACCACCTTTGCCCGTATAAATATCGATAGGTATGCGGATAATTGTACCATAATGGCGTCGAGTCTTGAATAGCTATCTCATCGATTTGGCGGTCTTCTTTACGCGAGGACCGCCACCGATTCTTCGGCCACATTTTTTACCACATGGACTGCGGTGATGAGAATGCTGTTGAATGTGCAGTTCAAGCGGCCCTTCTTTACGCAAGGCTCGCCACCGAATCTTGGGCCATATTTTTACCACATGGACTGCAGTGATGAGAATGCCGTTGAATGTGCAGGTCGAGGGGATACAATTTCTATCACTAACTACCTGCCAAATTCTTGGGGCCACATTCGGTAGCCACTGCTATAGGCCAAATGTTAAAAAGTAGGAACAAGGTTATCATGTCGGTTTACTTGGGTCGTAGATGAATCCTCTTATAAAGTGATAAATACTCTTTTCGCTTCCAAAAATAATTGTTTAAAAAATCCACGAGGCGAGGATTCTCCACTTCCTCATCTGAAGGCCGTCGTTCTGCTTCTCCAATAACCTTAGTGTATTCTTGGCACCCTGGGTTGCAACCGCTGCAGAGATATGTCCAGCAGACGCAGGCACCTGCTTCGCGCTCACTACTTTCTGCTTATCCAATAGCAACTACCCAATTGTCACAGCCTTGGTTATCGGCTTTTGCAATTCGGCTCCATAAAAAGTGCTGTAAGTGAGGGATTGAGGTCGACCATCGTATAGCCTCTTATCATGGTAAGGATTTGGCAACTAAGACTGAAAAGCTTGTTGAGGCGTCCAGGTATCAACAAGGCTCCGTTCTAATACAGTCGGGACTCTGACTGCAAACCGTAGAACGCTGATAGACACGAGATCACATGACACCCCAGCCTTATGGGGGACACTTTAAGAAGGTAGTGGCCCAGACCTTTGAGATGGTTATATAGGGGCTCCATTCTCGCCTCGTCGGCTCAGGGATCATTGGCACTCGGTCATTTCCTCCGAGACTCTCCCCCTGAGACCGCTGATTGTCCGCGACTGTTTATTTTTATTTACAGTTACCCAACGAATAGTATTGGGCTTCCCACTATCCGCAACCTGTGGACGCGTCCGTTAGCATTCAGCCTTGCTCCCCGTAGGCAGAAAAGCCCTTGAAAAAAAAATCTTCTTTAAAAAATCCACGCCTAGTGTAGGCCTTAAAAAAAGTCTTCTTTAAAAAATCCACGCCTAGTGTAGGCCTTAAAAAAAGTCTTCTTTAAAAAATCCACGCCTAGTGTAGGCTTTAAAAAAAGTCTTCTTTAAAAAATCCACGCCTAGTGTAGGCCTTAAAAAAAGTCTTCTTTAAAAAATCCACGCCTTGTGTAGGCCTTGAAAAAAGTCTTCTTTAAAAAATCCACGCCTTGTGTAGGCCTTAAAAAAAGTCTTCTTTAAAAAATCCACGCCTTGTGTAGGCCTTGAAAAAAGTCTTCTTTAAAAAATCCACGCCTTGTGTAGGCCTTGAAAAAAGTCTTCTTTAAAAAATCCACGCCTTGTGTAGGCCTTGAAAAAAGTCTTCTTTAAAAAATCCACGCCTTGTGTAGGCCTTGAAAAAAGTCTTCTTTAAAAAATCCACGCCTTGTGTAGGCCTTGAAAAAAGTCTTCTTTAAAAAATCCACGCCTTGTGTAGGCCTTGAAAAAAGTCTTCTTTAAAAAATCCACGCCTTGTGTAGGCCTTGAAAAAAGTCTTCTTTAAAAAATCCACGCCTTGTGTAGGCCTTGAAAAAAGTCTTCTTTAAAAAATCCACGCCTTGTGTAGGCCTTGAAAAAAGTCTTCCTTAAAAAATCCACGCCTTGTGTAGGCCTTGAAAAAAGTCTTCCTTAAAAAATCCACGCCTTGTGTAGGCCTTGAAAAAAGTCTTCCTTAAAAAATCCACGCCTTGTGTAGGCCTTGAAAAAGTCTTCTTTAAAAAATCCACGCCTTGTGTAGGCCTTGAAAAAAGTCTTCTTTAAAAAGTCCAGGCCTTGTGTAGGCCTTGAAAAAAGTCTTCTTTAAAAAGTCCACGCCTTGTGTAGGCCTTGAAAAAAGTCTTCTTTAAAAAATCCACGCCTTGTGTAGGCCTTGAAAAAAGTCTTCTTTAGAAAATCCACGCCTTGTGTAGGCCTTGAAAAAAGTCTTCTTTAAAAAATCCACGCCTTGTGTAGGCCTTGAAGTCTTCTTTAAAAAATCCCCGCCTCTGTTAGAGGCATCGAAAAATACAGAATATTTCCACCCCATTTCGACGTCTTCCCTTGTTAGAATGTTAAAATAACAAATCTTATTGGAAATTTTCTTTGGTGCTAATTTGCTCAGTGTTGACAATTCACAATGGTGTTGAATGCAATGCAAAGCAAATCTACGAAAAGTAAAGCATACTTTTAGGCGTTTTGAATGCATGTATCAAAAAAGTCACATTTAATGGATTTTTTAGTAATTTAAGTACATTTTTTAATTGAAATAACATTTTTATTAAATACAAATTTTTGTTCTCATATTTTTCCAGGAATTTATCAAGCATACAAGACAGAGAAATCTGCTGTTATAGTATTTCCTGTAAGGAAAAGGATAACATCGATATAACGCTTCAATGGCTAATTGCACACTCAAAGAGTCAAAGTCGTTAGGATTTTACCACCGCACCACAGTGGCAAATCCCTCCGAAAGACTCTTGAATATATTTCTTCTTAATATATATATAAATATACACTTGTGATGTGATGACGAAGATGATCAGCAGAGGATGATTGAATAGATAAAGTCAATGGCGGCGGCGGTTAGCAGTGACTTCGACGGCGGTGGCGGCATCGGCTGAATAAAACAAATAGTATAGTAGACATTAAGCCAAAGTGAAAAAGAACTAACAAAATAGAATTCGTTACACAAAAAAATCTGATTCAAAGATACCTGGAGAATGGGCAGAGAAGAAGAAGTGTATGTGAAGATTTTGTTTAAATTGTTTTTTTTTTTTTGGTTTGCAAATTGGAAAAGAATACAAAAGAAACACCACATTCATATTCTCACACTCATGTCTCCTTAATATAAAAATAAAATCGAATCAATCTCATGCTTTATAATATATGAACAATGAAATGAAAAGAAAAAAAAAAAAAAAAAATAATCACGAACCAAAAAAGACAAATTTTGTATGGCAGAGTTTTATTTAAAAAAGAAAGTTGTAATGGAGATTAAGTTTTGTAATCAGGGCTGCACACAAACCATAAAAATGCCTTACAGTCGAGCACGCCAAAACAATAAGTTAATAGAAAAAAATAATATGGTTATAAGGGTGCTTATGGTTTTTATTATTTAATATTAATTTTTTTTAGCTATTTATTTTAATTTTTAGTAATTACCAAAAAATAAAAAAGATGCTTAAAATGACAAATTGCTTTATTAAATATCATTATCTTGCCTTGTTCTCCTCCTTGTATATCATCATCACAAAAAAAAAACAAACACACACAAACGTTCTGCAAACTTACCGCCTGCTCCTACTCGTCCTCCGGCGTTTTCAGCTGGCACCTTAGTTTATCTTCGTTTTCTGGTTTTAGTTTTTTTCTTTTTTTTGCTCTAATTTATTATTTCAATTTTTTTCTTTTTTTATATATAATTAAAAAATTGTGTAAATTTTATAATTTTTTTTTTCTGTTACAAAAAAATATTAATATTTTTTAAGCATATATGTATGTATGTATCACACTACTAATACTAGTAAAACAAATGAATAAGAATTAAAAAATACTAATAAAAACAAATACACAATATTCTACTATATTTTATATATGTCTAGTGTATAAAAAACCAACAACAACAACTGTACATTTTCTATTATACGCCAAGCAAACAAAAGGGAAATACAAGAAACGGCTCGAAAATCCAACAATACATACATATATGTACATGCGATCTTCTTCTTATATAGTCTACATATATAACATATAGCTACAAAAAAAAATATTATATATTCAATCTGTTTCGTACACTTTTTAGTAAGTTCTATTTGTTACAGAAGAAAAAAAAACAAGATATTAAAAAATTCGTATCCCAAATGTTACCATTTCTATATTTAAAAAAACAAATGAACTAATAATTATGAAGAAAGAAAAAAGACAAAGAATTTTAATTGAGCATAAACAACAACAGAAGCTTTTAATATGATTTTTTTATTACATAATTACATCAACAACAACAAATAAAAAAACTAACAATCAATAATAAAAAAATAAACTAATTATAAATAAAAAAATAATAATAATAATAACCGAATTAGACACAAAAATTAATTTGTTTCAGGGGATTTGAATTTTTTGTTCAAAAGCCTACACAAGTCGTGGATTTTTTAAAGAATTTTTTTCAAGGCCTATATGAGGCATAGATTTTTTAAAGAATATTTTTTCAAGGCCTATATGATGCATAGATTTTTTAAAGAATATTTTTTCAAGGCCTACACAAGGCATAGATTTTTTAAAGAATATTTTTCAAGGCCTATATGAGGTATAGATTTTTCAAAGAATATTTTTTCAAGGCCTATATACTTACTTAACTGGCGTGTGACATAACTTTTGTTCCATAAGCCGAGCTTAGAAGAGATTTCCAAGTACGTCGGACTTTTGCGCAGATTTTCCACTTTGAAATACCGGCAATGTTGTCTTCGACTTGATCTTTCCATCTGTTTCGTGGCCTTCCCCTTCTACGGTAACCATCAGTAGGCCCGCTTTTATATGCTTTTTGAGCTGGTTCATCTTCATCCATTATCACAACATGACCTAGCCAACGTAGTCGCTGCAGCTCAATACGTCTAACAATGTCAATGTCCGAGACAAGCTGGTACAACTCATGGTTCATTCGACGCAGATCGGCCCGTATATCTTTTGGAGAATTTTTCTTTCAAACACCCCAAGAGCTGCCTCATCTGCTTGCGTAAGTACCCATGCTTCAGATCCATATAACAGCACGGGTAGTATCAGCGTCTTGTAAAGTGTTTGTTTGGTCTGGCGGGAGGTGGCCTTGTTTCTAAACTGCTTACTTAGACCATAGTAGCATCTGTTGGCTATCCGTATGCTTCTCCGAATTTCAAAACTCATGTCATTAGTTTTATTTTAAAGTGATTATTTATATTCTTTCGAGTCGAGCTTAATGATCTAAGTTTTGCCATTATGCGACGCGTTTCGCCGTTGGTTAAGCGGCCCATCAGGCATATTGGGCTATGTGGATTTACAAAGGTCGTATGTTGATAACTTGTATTTATTCCGCCCTGATACGAAACTTGCATATGCGAACTAAATTCAAATTTGTCAAAGTTCGATATTTGTCTTCATTCTATGAACAGTCCTTTTCAAATCAGTTTTTTTCATTAGTTTTATTTATGGCGGTACCAAGGTATATAAAATCTTTAACTACCTCAAAGCAGTAGTTCTCAAGTTCCACAGTTGGTCCGAGTCTACTGGACGTCAGCTTGGTCTTTTCGCCATTTACTGGCAGACTTCTTCCCAATTTGTTCAAAGGTGACTGTTACCGCACGCAATGTTCGACCCATTATATATCGATGTCATCGGCGTAGGCGTGTAACATGTGTTGTTTGGTGTACAGAGTACCATTTCTGTTCTCCTTTTGCCTCTCGTATGGCCTTTTCCAGCAGGATATTAAAAAGATCACACGACAAACTGTCACCTCGTCTGAATCCTCGTTCGGTACTGAAGGGCTCCGATAGGTCTTTTCCGACTTTAACTGCTGATCTTGTGCCGCTTAAAGTTATCCTGCATAGCCGTATTAATTTTGCAGGAATGCCGAACGTAGATATGGCTTTAAACACCTCTGAACGTATAGGGCTGTCGAATGCGGCCTTATAGTCGACGAATAGATGGTATGTGTCTATGTGTTTTTCGTGGGTCTTTTCCAGGCGCAGAGTGAAAATCTGGACAATGGTGGATTTGCCAGGTCTGAAGTCTCATTGGTATGGTCCAATAATGTCATTGACCATTGGCTTCAGTCGTTCACTCAACACCCTGGATAGCACTTTATATGCGATGGGAAGGATACTTTTTCTTTATAGTTGACACATATCGTCTTGTCTCTTTTTTGGGCACGGGATACAGGATGCTGAGGTTCCAATTATTGGACATGCATTCCTCTAGCCAAATTGTAGTAATCGGCTGGTGCAAGCTCCTGACTAGCATCTGACCACTAGTCTTGAATAGTTCGGCTGGCAACTCATCGGCACCTGCTAATTTGTTGTTCATGAGCCGATTAATTGATTTTATGACCTCATCTTGGCTAGGTGGTATACACTCTATACCATCATCTCTTATTGGTTCTGGGGTATCTTCTTCATCGCCACTATTTGATACTAGAAGCTTTTCGAAATGCTCTTTCCAGATCCTCAACACGTTGTCTGCATCTGTCACCAGGTTTCCTTCTTCATCTCTACAGGAGGATGTGCCTGGTTTTTTACTCGTTGGTAAAATTTCCGGACTTCATTCTGACTCCTGTTCTTCTCGATTTGCTCACGCTCATGTTTTTCTTGTTCTTTCTGAAAACACGTTTCTCTCTCTCCTTTTCTACCGATATTTCTCCATCACATTACGTGTTGCTACTGTCTGCAGGGTTGCCCTATACGCTGCGTTTTTCAGATCAGTAGCATTACAACACTCCCGATCGTACCATGGGTTTCTTGGTACCCAAGTGTTGCTTTTGCTGCAGTATGTAGGGAGTTGGTAATTCTTTGCTATTGTGCTTCTAGACTGTTATCGGGACAAGAAGTGCTTTTGTCATGCAGGTGGGTAAATTGAGCAGAGTAGGCCTCGGCTACCTGTTGTGTTTGCAGCTTTTCGACGTCGAGTTTCCATGTTGTGTTAGATCGCACCTTTGCTGCAACATTAATGTGAGTGCGAACCTTGGCTGCTACAAGGTAGTGGTCCAAATCGATATTCGCTCCTCGGATCGATCGAACGTCTAATACACAGCATGAATACCTTCAGTCTATCACAACATGATCAATTTGATTTCTCGTTGCTTGATTAGGAGAAATCCAGGTGATCTTGTGTATATCGAGATGCTTGAATCTGGTGCTGCTAACTACCATGTTTTTTGCTACCGCGAAGTCAATCAATCAACCTCATACGTCATGCCTATTACATTTTGTTATGAATCCTATTCATTTTTATATACATCCCACCTATTTTATTTTTTGTTAATCCAAGCCTTCATATTAATTTCTCCAAAAAATAAAATGCCCTGTCTCTTGTAACCACATGTTTAGTAATAGTAGCAAATGTGCCGCGATTTTCCTCGATAGCATTGTCAACACTGTTTTGTCTCCATCACTTCCTTCAGTTGTCAATTAAAAGAAAAAAACGGCGGTTACGTCGCGAATTCTTTTCGGCCATTACAAATCTTTGAATTCCATGAAATATTCCCCTATAAATAATAAAAAAAAGTTTAAATAAATCCAATTTCAATTCTATTTCATATAATAATAATGAAATAAAAGTGATTTCGGTAACAAATTTGTTATGAAAAGTGCATTTCTTCTTTACTCTTCAAATGAGTTGCAATCGTTGTTGTTGTTCCTTTGTATATGTGTTTTCGTGGATCGTGGATCGTGTGAGTACTTGAGAGAGAAAGAGCGCGTTGTCATTGCAATGTGCCGTGACATTTCTACAGATAGTATTGGCAACACTGTTTTTGTCTCCGCCACTTCCATCAGTTGTCAATCAAAATAGAATGCCGATTGCTTGTGAATTATTTTCGGTCTCTGCAAATCGGTTAATTTCAAGAATAATCCTGTTGTAAATAATATATAAAGTGCGAATTAATAAAATTGCAATAGTAATTATCAGAATAATAATAAAATTAAAGTGATTTCGATAAGAATTTGTTATGAAAAGTGCATTTATTCTTTACTCTGTTAACGAGTTGCAATCTTTGCTGTTATTTTATATTGGTGATATGTGTGTGAGTGCATGAGAGGTAGAGAGAGAAAGAGATGAGATTTGATGTTATTCTTATTGGATTTGAGAAACAGTCTAATAGGCATCACTACTGTAGCAAAGAGGTAAGTCTATTAAATAAACTTTATTTACAGATCAGATATATTCTCTTATTAGCAAAAATTAAATAATTATTGAAGGCATTATAATAGGCGTGTATTTTTTAAAAAATATTATTGATGGCCTCTAACAAAGGCGTGGATTTTTTAAAAATAATTTTTGTGGTCCTCTAACAGAGGCGTGGATTTTTTAACGATTATTTTTTCAAGACCTACACAAGGCGTGGATTTTTTAAAGATTATTTTTCAAGACCTACACAAGGCGTGGATTTTTTAAAGAATATTTTTTTCAAGGCCTACACAAGGCGTGGATTTTTTAAAGTATATTTTTTCAAGGCCTACGCAAGGCGTGGATTTTTTAAAGTATATTTTTTCAAGGCCTACGCAAGGCGTGGATTTTTTAAAGAATATTTTTTCAAGGCTTACACAAGGAGTGGATTGGCAAGCAACGGTTCTGATTGTCTTTAACATGGAGAAGTCCAGGATTATCTTGGCCCCTCTTTCATCTCAATTGTGGACATTGACCTCCCCGTGGTGTCACCTGGGGTAACTATTTTCATCATCCATGGAAATAGTGAGCTAATATGTGCCGCGAGTTCACCCATAAGAACTGTAACAAATTGGATTGAGGCGTCGGGTTAGTTGCCCAAAAGCAACGAAAAAGAAAATCAAACCCCCCATGTTGACGACCCCCGCAAACGTATAAAGGACCACGATTTGCAGATTAGTATGTGCCCACGTTGTATAGAACAGGCGCAGTTTTCGCTTTGGCGAATGTTCTCAAGAAGTAAAAGCCGATGTTATTGCCTTACAGGAAATGCTATGGAAAGGGACTGGCGTAAGTAAATCAGATTATTACGCTCTGTATTATAGCTACCATGAAACGAGACGTGAATTTGGCTGCGGATTTATGGTTAATAGTTATTCTCCTATTAACCATAAATCCGCAGCCAAATTCACCTCGTCTCCAGATTCACTCCAGTAGATGAGCGAATTGCTATAATCCGTATAAAAGCGAAGTTCTTCTACATTAGTCTCTCCGACCTAAGATACAGATAAACAAACCAAAGACATATTTTTTCGAGCGCCTAGAAACAACATATGACCGTTGCCCTGGCCATGACATTAAAATCCTGCTAGAAGTTTTGACGCAAAAATCGGAAGGAAAAATATTTTTTGACCCACCGTCGGAAAATTTAGCCTCCATGAAGAAACATCCGACAACAGAAGAAACATCCGACATATGAGAGGCAAAGGTGAACAGAACTGCACTCTGTACACCAAACAACACATGTTACTCGCCTACCTCGATGACATCGATGTACTGTGGATCTTGAGAACTACAGCTTCGAGGTAGTCAAAGATTTTATATACCTTGGTACCGCCATAAATAAAACGAATGACATGCTACTATGGTCTGAGCCAACAACTAAAAAGCAAGGCCACCTCCCGCCAGACCAAACTCAAACTCTACAAGACGCTGATACTAACCGTGCTATTATATGGATCTGAAGCATGGGTACTTACGCAAGCAGATGAGACAGCTCTTGTACTGTTTAAGAGAAAAATTATCCGAAAGATCTATGGACCGATCTGCGTTGACAGTGAATATCGCCGTCGAATGAACCATGAGTTGTACCAACTATTCTCGGACATCGACATTGTTAGACGTATTGAGCTGCAGCGACTACCTTGGCTAGGTCATGTTGTGAAAAAGGATAAAGATACCCCAGCCCAAAAGACATATAAGATCGAACCAGCTTATGGTTCACGCAGAAGGGGAAGGCCACGAATACGAAAGATCAAGTGGAAGTGGAAAAATGCCCAAAAGACCGACACGCCTGGAAATCTTTTTTAAGCTCGGCTTATGTCACGAAAGTTCTGTCACAAACCAGCTAAGTAACAAAGGCATGAGTTTTTTAAAATTTATTTTGTGATTGGATTGTTTAAAACAATATTTTTGAAGACCTATATCGGGCGTGGGTTTTTTAATCGTTTTGGGGGCCTATATGGGCCTTTTTTTCTTAAAGAAAATAGGCCTTTTCCTTGGCCTATTTTTAAAATATGTTTTTTTAATGGACTTCAGAAACATTTTTTAAATTTTTATCTAGTCGATTTTGATTGTCCAATCCTTCTACACCTGCATATCACTTTGTTATGCATGACCTCCCATGGTCTGTGGTCTACCCCATTCCTTTATTAGCATAACTGATAACCTGCCAGCAATTTCAATAGGTTCATATTTTCCTGATTCATGGGATTATTTCCAACATTAAAATGAATTATGAATTATGCCACCCCGGCTGTCTGCCTTGATTTATGGGTTTCAAATAATTTTTCGATAATAGAGTTACGACGTACTTAGAATCTATTACAAGAATTTCTTTTCATAAACAAAAAATAAAAAAATATTTATTGTTGGTATTTAACATTAAGTGCAGCACTGCATAAATATGAAGATTGTGGTAAGGATGAGGGAGGGGGAGCAGACCTGTCACACTCACTTACAGGCCAGGTTGTCAAGTAACACTGGTAGTTAGTTGACTAGGCATTGATTTAAGGTACCAATTTGAGCATAGAACGACAATAGAATTACAAAATTGGTAGAGGCACAAACACACGAACATACACACACACACACTCGTGCATACAGTTAGACCAGGAGCCATCACGCCACAATAACTGACAAAAAATAAATTATGAAGGACATGTTCATATCTATGTTATGGAATACCTACCTACCTAGCTGCGATCGTCATTCTCATCTACCACCCATATCGCCAGTTCGACACAATTAATTTTGTTCAACAATTCGTTTTGTTGTCGTTGTTCGGGTCAATTTGACATGTCCTAATCACAAACGATATGAAATGCATCGTGGCAACAGCAACAACAGTTTTCCTCGGCCTTTAGTGGTGGAGGCGTGATGCCTTCACGACACTCACTCGCTCACTGCAGCACAACCACCTTGGGAGGAGTTAGGAAATCAAATCACATTACCGAACACCAATAGACTATCTAATTAGAAATTCTAGCGACACTTCGTTGTGTTGAGTGTGGATTTCCAAGAACAGACAGCTACATAGTTGGTAGCTGTTCTTCATCAATTCAATTCCTGAGCGCAGGCGCATGTAGGATGCATGAATATTACATGGGCATACAAACCAAATGAGTGTGTGAATCATATTCTTCGAGTCGGAAAAAATATAATATATGAGGGCACAGTGGTTAAATTCTTTAAAAAATCCACGCCTCATATAGGCCTCGGAAAAATATTCTTTAAAAAATCCACGCCTCATATAGGCCTCGGAAAAATATTCTTTAAAAAATCCACGCCTCATATAGGCCTCGGAAAAATATTCTTTAAAAAATCCACGCCTCATATAGGCCTCGGAAAAATATTCTTTAAAAAATCCACGCCTCATATAGGCCTCGGAAAAATATTCTTTAAAAAATCCACGCCTCATATAGGCCTCGGAAAAATATTCTTTAAAAAATCCACGCCTCATATAGGCCTCGGAAAAATATTCTTTAAAAAATCCACGCCTCATATAGGCCTCGGAAAAATATTCTTTAAAAAATCCACGCCTCATATAGGCCTCGGAAAAATATTCTTTAAAAAATCCACGCCTCATATAGGCCTCGGAAAAATATTCTTTAAAAAATCCACGCCTCATATAGGCCTCGGAAAAATATTCTTTAAAAAATCCACGCCTCATATAGGCCTCGGAAAAATATTCTTTAAAAAATCCACGCCTCATATAGGCCTCGGAAAAATATTCTTTAAAAAATCCACGCCTCATATAGGCCTCGGAAAAATATTCTTTAAAAAATCCACGCCTCATATAGGCCTCGGAAAAATA
>NW_026875955.1:0-187937 GCF_032173495.1 Musca vetustissima
GTATATCTGATCATGCGCTTATCTTCGCCTCTCTCAATTTCCATGTTAGTAGTTGTAATGATTTTGTGGAATTTCGCGACTATGTTAATATCGACTGGAATGGTTTTTTCACTTATTTGTCCACCTTTGATTTTAATACTGTTAATGTTGTTGATGTTAATTTAAAGACTTCTGTTATTTCATCTCTTATTGTTGACTTGTTCAATTTTGTACCTATTGCACGCAAGAGAATTTCTTACGATGAAAATTGGATTAATTGTAATCATATCATCCTTGCCCGATCTCTTCGTGATATGGCTTTTCGTACTTATCTGCTAAATAAGACGCAGGACAATAAAGCAAAATCTGTTATTCGGCGTGAGAGAAGAAGGTATTATTCCAGAAAGTTTAAAGCATTTGGTTCCACTGCTCTGTGGCGATTTCTCAGGACGTCTGGATGTTTAGGTTATGATGAAGTGGCTTATAATATTGATGTTGATGATATTAATTATTCGTTTGTTTCTAATAATTTGTTAATTATTAGTGACTACGAATTTCTTCTACATGAATCTGATGTTGGATTCTCCTTTAATTGTGTTCAAATTGATGATGTTTTTATGGCGCTGAATAAGCTTAAGTCTAAATCTATTGGTGTAGATGGAATACCTGTAGACTTTGTTAGACTTATTTTTCCCTATGTTGGTGATTACATTCTTGAGTTGATTAATTCCATACTAACGTCTTCTGTGTTTCCTTCATCATGGAAAAAAGCTCGAGTTGTTCCGATACCTAAATGTCAAACTGTTAATAGTCCTGATGATCTCAGGCCAATTTCCATTCTACCCGTTTTGTCTAAAGTTTGTGAGCAGATCATGAAGATCCAAATATTGTCCCATGTGAGAAGATATGTCTACAATGGCCAATTTGCTTTCCGCAAGAGTCATAATACGACAGGGTTACTTTTGTATATGACAGATATGATTAGAAATAATCTAAATCTTAATATTAATACCGTGGTGCTTTCTTTGGATCTAACCAAAGCTTTTGATTCAGTTTCTCATCCTATTTTGATAAGAAAACTGAAGAATGATTTTAACTTTTCGGCTACGTCTTGTAAACTTATTTTGTCTTACTTATGTGATAGATCTCAATATGTTTTTCATAATGGCATTTCTTCTAGGACGCTTGCTCTTACATGTGGTGTGCCACAGGGTTCTGTGCTTGGCCCCTTGCTTTTTGTGTTATATGTTAATAGTCTTGCTGATTGTTTGTCTAGTTTCAATTGTATGCCACTTTTATTTGCTGATGATGTCTTTCTCGTCTTTTCTGATAATCGGCTGTCCCCTTCTTCACTTGAAAGTGATATAAATTCTTGTCTATCGTCGTTCAGTCAATGGTCTTCGGATAATGCACTGAGATTGAATCCTTTAAAGACAAAGGCTATGAGGTTTGGAACTTTTACCCATGATCTTAATATTTATCTCGATCATAATCAAATCAATTTTGTAAGCTCCCATAAAATTCTGGGTATTTATATTGATGATAAACTTACATTTGAAAGCCACATTGATTTTGTTCAGAGAAAAGTGTTTGGTGTTATTCGTAAATTGTATTCTACGAATTTATTTCTACCATGGTATGTTAGAAAAAGGTTGGCTTATGCACTACTGATGCCTCATGTTTATTATGGTCTGGAGGTTACATCTGGCACTACTGATCGGAATTTATCGAGAGTTAAGCGTATTGTAAATTCTATTGTCCGTTATGTTTATGGTATTAGAAGTAGAGACCATATTTCGGGTTATGTTAAAAATTTCCTGGCAGTTGACTTTGATGTTTTTATTTCCTCCAGGATTTTATGCACTTTTTATAAGATAGTTAAGAGTGGTATTCCTGTTATATTGGCTAATATGTTCAGATTTTGTATGTCCTCGAGGAATACACAGATTTTTATACCCAGAATTTATAATAGCATATTTGAAAAGTCATTTATAATACGCGTTGCAAGATTATGGAACTTTTTACCAGTTGAATTGAGACAATTTTCTCAATCCAACAATGCATTTCGGTTGAAACTTTTGAGATACTTTTGTTGACGGTGAGATGTTACAATTTTTATTTGCTTTTTTACCCTATTTTCATAATCAAATGTGTTTTATCTGATGCTATACTTTTCATATATTATCGCATGAGATGTTCTGCACTTTGAATGTTTTTGATTTGCTCAATTTATATTTTGTTGTTAACATGGTCATCACTTTCTATTTTCTTTTTAGTTATGGCTGGGGAGCCAAATGTATGTATAAATAAATACTTTAATTATTACTTTATTTTAAATTTTTAGTTCTACTTAGATGATATAAGATATATTGTTAACACTATTTATTGGCCTTGGAGGCTTTAGTGTTAAGGAATGAATTTCAATAAATAAATAAATAAATAACGTATTAAAAACTCACTAAAATTTATCTCAGTGTATTAAATGTTTCCCAAATTTATTACAGTGTATCAAAAATACTCAAAAAGTACCAGAAAACAGCACAAAAATATTTTTCTAAATATTCATCCAATCTATTCGTGTGTGTGAACACCCCTAAGGAAACTGATCATATGTTTCCAATAATATGTCACATGTGATAGTGACGGTTGGCAACAATCAGCAGAGATGACAATCGCTCTCTCATGTGATGTTGTTATTGTTTTTGTGCTTCTTCGTTGTTTGTCAAACAAGAAGAAGAATTTAGAAGAAAGAACACAACAGCGAAATAAATGCAAATTACGAAAGAAAATGTGTAAAATATGTAATAAATGATGAAATAAATAAAGAAAAATATATATAAGTGATGGTGAATTACTTGTTGTTGTAAACAACGAGTAGGGTGTTGAAAACAATGACACAATGTTGTTGCTTTTTTGTTAGAATTAATTTTGCCGACGGCAACGGACGGACATTTATGCGCTTGTGTTATTGCTCGTTGTAAACGACCGACGGCTTATTATTTTATTAATTATTTATCACAACACTATTATTTCTTCACGGTATGTCAATTTATTTCAAAAATAAATTAGGATGTGTACATACCTGTGTTGTTGATAAATTAATATTTTAAAATAAATAAAATGTTTGGATGGTGGTGATCGTGGATCTTTGTGTTTGTTGTCCTCGACGATGTCGATACTTTCCTTGGTGAAAGGAGAAACAAGGGGAGACGGGTTAGTTTTCGTTGAAAATAATCCGGCTCGATTGGACCAATGTTTGCGACGACGTTGTCGTTGTACGCTTTCCGTGTAAAGGTTAGGAGCTTTTTAGTGGAATCCGGCTCGAAGGGCCAATGTTTGCGTTGATGCAATAAATGAAAAGAAATAAAATACAGATTTAGATATATAGGTTCGTCCGATTTAAGGTAAATGGGTTCCTACATATATTTCGATTTGCATGAAATTTGGCATAAGGTACTGAATTAGGTCCAGAATGATATGTGCTATGTCGAGAAAATCGGTTCAGATTTAGATATAGCTCCCATATATAGTTTTGTCCGATTGTATGTAAATGGTGCACCAAAGTCCCTATATATCTTTCGATATGCGCGAAATTTAGCATGGCGTACTCAATTGAATCTATAATGATGTGTGCAAAATTTCGAGAAAATCGGGTCAGATTTATATATCACCCATACATATTTTCATCCGATTTAAGGTAAATGGGGCTCCAAAGCACCTATATATCATTCGATTCGCACGAAATTTTGCATGGTATACTGAATTGTGTCTAGAATGATGTATGTCATGTTCCGAGAAGGTCTGTTCAGATTTAGATATAGCTTCTATATATATGTTCGCCCGATTTTAGGGAAATGTGGCACCAAAGTCACTATATATCTTTCGATTTGCACGAAATTTGGCATAGGGTAGTGAAATAGGTCCAGAATGATGTGTGTTTATATATTTTCGTCCGATTTAATGTAAATTGTGCACTAAAGACCCAAAATTTAGCCGACCGGCACACAATTTCGTACAATGTACTGAAGTTACTGCAATTTAATGTTTTGTACGTTGGATTATTTCTAACAACCTCATTTATATATTTGTTCGCTTATGACAAGTGTATTTACATGGTTTACATGGTATTTATTCTATTCTGTATTTTATGTTCATGGAAATTTTTGGTCCTTTGAGATATCTGTCCCTTTCGTAGCTCGTCTCTTAAGTTTCGAGAAAATTGGGTTAGAATTAGATTGAAGTTCGTTCAATTTCATGTCAATGTTCCTTCGAAAATACGACGTCTATTAGGGTACATATGTAGAATATATTCAAAGTTGTGAAGGGTATCATATAGTTAGCACAGTCCGACTTTACTACTTTCCTTACCGTTTTTTTTAATATTTGTTTTTAGGACACACCCTCCCAATGTGATATTCTTGTAATATAGGATAAAATACGATATTCTCTTTGTATATAAATAAACAATTTCAACAAAACACAATAACTTCATTCTAGTCTCAACTAAGTTGTGCAAAATTTCGTATCAATCGGACAAATATTAGGAGTTTGGGGCCCCATTTATCTAATATACAAAATACAAACTTAGCACACGTCATTCAAGACTCAATTTAGTAAGCTATGCCAAATTTCGTGCAAATCGAAAAATATATAGGGACTTTGGTTCACCATTTATTTAAAATCGGGCGAATCTATCTATATATGGGAGCTACATCTAAATCTAAACCGATTATTCCAATTTCAATAGGGCCCAATTCGACTCAGAAAGTGATTCTTGCATATTCTCAAAAGTATCCTTGTGTCTATCTCGTTTCCTTTTTGCATGTTACAAACATATGCCCAAAGACAATACCCTGTACCACAGTGGGTGAAGTATATAAAAACGCGGTTATGTGCTATACAAATTTCTTTAAAAAATCGGAAATGCCAAATAAAAGCTTTTTCGGTTGGAAAAAGGGGGACCTTTATATGGGGCCTATGGCAAAAATTGTTATGGATCTGTTTTGATAATTTTTTGCATAGATATATGCGGGCTTCTTTACGTGGGAGCTATATTAAAACGTGGATCGATATGCAATATAACACATCCTAGGAGTAGTAGCAATGGCGTCCCCGGCGGACGTTTCGAGGTTTTGCAGACAGAATGAATAAATTTAATATACACACTACCTTATAGTAGACGGTATAAAAATCTGCTCTATATAGTTTATCATTTTTAGGGGGCTGTTGAGGAATAGTCTTAAATACATAAGAATGATCAGAAATGGAGACTGAAAAATCTGTTTATTTGTAGGCGTACACCGATATGATTCACAATGCTGTCGAAATCGTTTATAGTTGTCGGTTATGACGACAGTAACAAACAGTCCTGCCCTATATTTGATATCGTTCATAACGACTATCGCTTCTAACGCTCAATTTTGATGGTCCCATGACGGTCTTTATAAACGATTTCGGTTGTATTTTTTTAATCCTCAGTCCGCATCCATGTATTGAAAAATTTGCATTGTGGTCAACATTCTTTTCAATTTATCACTAATAGTAGATCCCAAAGAATTTTATCTCCACATATTCACGACCTTATTAAGTTATTGTACCACATATCAAACATTGATGTAGTTGTGAATTTAGCAAACCTTCGAACAAAATATGAAATTGACGTAGAAACACGTGGGCAATCAAATAATGCAGTATGTCTGGATACAAATTTCAACAAATGTACACACACGTACATACGTGTATATTGTCGTTCACATAGCTTACCGTATTTACCGCATTTGTGTTGGCCAACCAGCCAGCCAGCTAGCTAGTCACTCGACTATGTACTTCATAATTACACTGGTCTACGTGTGCGAATAATCATTACACTATAATCGAAGTTACAGAACCACTACGAAATGTGAAATGTTGTGCAACGTCTAATGACCACATTGCCTGGCCGTATACGAACGAAATGGTTGCATGTTACGAGGCAGAAAGAACAACACCATGGTTGGGTGATGCATGTGTGTCGGCTGATCAATATACCTGTAGAATAGGTACTGGTGGCGTTGTTGTTGCTACTGCTGCAGGACACTACTAGTTTCATTTCAATGTTCCTGTTTAGTTTTCCTTTGACATGAATGTATGGGTGTTCGCCTGTGTATGAGTGCGCGTGTGTACAACCTATATGGGGCAAACTCTACCCGCATTTTGGCGTTTTTGTGTTGCATCATCAAATTCTCTATGCTGGTATGGTTCGGTTAGCATGATATGGTCAATGGAATATGGCGCTACGTTTTTGTTTTAAAATACTGGACAGTACCGCATAATTACAAAGGCATAGTAGTTACCTTGTGGCTGATGTGGATTTAAAAAGCCAAAACATATATGCATTTTTACCCCCCAAAAATTTTGGGAATAATATTTTAGTTTAAAGAAATGGGTAATAAGTTAAAATTAAGTGCTTTTTAGAGACATTTAAGATGTTAAATTAAACTGACCAATAAGTGGGAAATTTTACGGAATAGATTTAAGGTCTGTCTGACCTATATTAAAGGATATGGCGAAGAAAAAAAATGGATCCTGTAAAGCTGAATTCATACTGAATATAGTAGCCTACAAACGTAAATTTGGAATTTGAAAGAATATATTTTTAAGAATTTTAGAGACCGATTTTTAAGACTTACTTAGACTTGGTGGATATACCAGTGTGGTTGTTTAAAGAATTAAAAAAATATTTTTAAAGAATAGTTTTGAAGAGTAAATGGGCGTATATGCGTATTCTTAAAGAATTTTGGTGATTTATTGGGGCCAATGCATTTTTAAGGGGGTTTGGTTTTCTTTTTCGTTGCTTTCTCATAGTATTATTTTTTCCGAGTGTGGGCAACTAACCCGACGGTTCAACCCATGTTTTTATAGTTCTTATGGGTGAACTCGCGGCACATATCAGCTCACTATTTCAAAGGGTGATGAAAATAGTGAGTCGAATGTTTTGGTGCAGGCACATCCTCCTGTATAGATGAAGAAGGAAACCTGGTGACAGATACCGACAGCGTGCTGAGGATCTGGAAGGAGCATTTTGAAAAACTTATGGTGAAGAGGATACCCCAGAACCAATAATAGATGACGGTAAAGAGTGTATACCACCAGAATTGCAATCAATAGGCTGAAGAATAATAAAGCAGCAGGTGCCGATGGGTTACAAGCCGAACAATTCAAGACTGGTGGTCAGATGCTGGTCAGAAGCATACACCAGCTGATTAGTACAATTTGGCTAGAGGAATGCATGCCCAATGATTGGAACATCAGCATCCTGTGTCCCGTGCACAAAAAAGGAGACAAGACGATATGTGCCAACTATAGAGGAATAAGTCTCCTTCCCATCGCATATAAAGTGCTGTGCAGCGTGCTGTGTGAACGATTGAAGCCAATGGTCAATGACATCATTGGATCATACCAATGCTGCTTCAGACCTGACAAATCTACCATTGACCAGATTTTCACTCTGCGCCAAATCCTGGGAAATACCCACGAAAACACTCGACACATACCACATATTCGTCGACTATAAAGCTGCATTCGACAGCCCTATCCGTTCAGAGGTGTTTAAAGCCATGTCTACGTTCGGTATTCCTGCAAAGTTAATACGGCTATGGAGGATAACTTTAAGTGGCACAAGGTCAGCAGTTAAAGTCGGAATGGACCTATCGGAGCCCTTCAATACTGAACGATGATTCAGACAAGGTGACAGTTTGTCGTGTGACCATTTTAACATCCTGCTGGAAAAGGTCATACGAGACGCAAAGTTGAACTGAAATGGCACTCTGTACACCAAACAACACATGTTACTCGCCTATGACATCGATATAATGGGACGAACATTGCGAGCGTTAACAGCCACCTTTGAACAAATTGAAAAGGAGTCTGCCAAAAAAGGTCTGGCAGTAAACAGCGAGAAGACCAAGCTAATGATACCAACGCGCAAGACGTCCAGTAGATTCGGACCAACTGTGGAACTTGAGAACTACAGCTTCGAGGTAGTTAAAGATTTTATATACCTTGGTACCGCCATAAATAAAACGAATGACATCAATTTTGAAATTCGGAGAAGGATTGTGATGGCCAACAGATGCTACTATGGTCTAAATAAGCAGTTTAGAAACAAGGCCACCTCCCGCCAGACCAAACTCACACTTTACAAGACGCTGATACTGCCTGTGCTGTTATATGGATCTTGGGGTGTTTGAAAGAAAAATTCTCCGAAAGATCTACGGACCGATCTGCGTCGACGGTGAATATCGGCGTCGAATGAACCACGAGCTTTACAATTTATATGCGGACATGGACATAGTAAGTTGTATGGAGCTGCAGCGACTACGGTGGCTAGGCCATGTTGTGTGAATGAATGAGGATGCCCTAGTTAAAAAGGCAAATTGGTGGAGATGCGCACAAGATCGACGGGCACGGGTTATGGAACAGCCGTTCTATAACAAGCCAGCCAGCTAAGTAAGTACTGAATTAGGTCCAGATTGATGTCTTCGAAGTTTTGTTAAAATCGGTTCAGATTTAGATTTAGCTCCCACATATAGTTGATCTATGCAAGGTTATATTAAAATCGGTTCAGATTTAGATATATCTCCCTTTTATAGTTTCGTCCGGCTTTATGTGAAATATGCATCAAACTCCCAATATTTGTCCGATTGAGACAAAATTTTGTACAAAGTACTGAGTCTAGATTGATGTCTGCGAAGTTTTGTTAAAATCGGTTCAGATTTAGATATACCTCCCATATATTGTTTCGCCCGATTTTATGTGAATGATACACCAAACTCCTAATATTCGGAGTAGTCCTCTTAAGAATTGAGGCAAAAATCGTTAAGAGGACGACGATATATTTCAGACCAAGCATTCTCCAGCATTATTTAGAATTTTTTAACAGGTTAAACCAATTCTGATAAGACATCTTTGAAATATGCTTGTTGTCCGATTGAGACAAAATTTTGCATAGCGAATGCAATTTAGGCAAGAATGATGTGTGATAAGGTTTGTTGAAATCGGTTCAGATTTAGATATTGGTCTTATATATATTTTTATTCGATTTTATGTAAATGGTGCACCGAAGAGCCCATGTTTCTTCGATTTACACGAAATTTGGCAGAGGGTATTAAATTGAGTTTAGAGTGATAACAAAATACCAATGGTGTATGCAACGGTTGCTCAATTATATAGGTACCATACATATTTTTACTTGATTTCATACAAATGGTACACCAAAGAATCCATATTACAGGACATGACATGGGTAACCACTGTACGCGAAGTCGGAATCCTTTTGATTTGGAGTTTCCTTCTTGCCTTCTGTAAATAGACCTGTGTTTTCTACCTCACGGCTTTTAGGTGTTTCCTGATAAAAAATTAACTACTTGTCGTTCATTTGGTTTTGGTCTATATGTGTATTTTTATACCCTACACAACTATGTTGTCAGGGTATTATAGCTTTGTGCAGCCCCAAAAGTTTGTAACGCCGCGAAATATTGGTCCTAGACCCACCTTTAAGTATATGTCGACTAGCTAAGTCTATCTAGACATGTGTGTCCGTCCGTCTGTCCATTATAATTTGTAAACACGATACAGGCCACAGTTATGGACCAATCTTCACGAAATTTTGCATGTAGGATGGGTTCTGGCCAATGAAGGCCCCTATTGTTTTTGGGAAAGATCGGTTAATATTTAGGAAATGAAATGGACTGGTCGCTCCATAGGCCGCAATAATGACCCGAACTTCGTGAAATTTTGCATGGAGAAGGGGATCGGGTCAAAGAATAAGCATGTCTATTTTGATAAAGATCGGTCAATATTTAGCGGGTCAAATGGACCCTGACTTTTGTGTGAAAAATGACAAAATTTGTATCATATAGGGCATAGACCCGAAAAGTTGATATTATACCCAAGAGGAGTGGTTAACCTTTAAATTGATACCGATTTTTTTTGTCGTATGTACTCGGATGTGGGAGTTACACTTAAATATTTACAGGTGCTTACGTACTCAGATATTATTTAGTGACCCATTACCACACTAGAGGGCGGAAATATAGCTCTCATCGCTTTGAAATTTTCCATTAGTATCCATGTATGGTCAAGGACAACGCCTATAATTTTCGGTGATGATCAGATAATAATTTTGGAATGAAGTGGACCGAAAACTTAATTTTTTGTTTTCTTTTCGAGTCGATCTGTAGACCACAAATGAAAGCCGATCATCACAACACAACCCACGGTAAATGGAATCTGGACAATAGCTGTACTGAATACTCGTAATATTCGGAAAATATGTCAGTGTGAGGAAGAGGTGCTGTTTACCTTTAATCGGGCAAGAGGGTGCAAATACCACGAAATATTGCCCAGGCTCGGGATAAACATCCGCAGAAAATTTCCGTTCCGTGGTAGTTGTGTGGGGTATCGTATGGTCGGCCCCGTCCGACTATACTGCTCCGCTCACTGGTTTTTCTTTTTTTGAATCGATCTATAGGCCACATTTGAAAGCCCAACATCACAATAGAACCCACGGTAAAGAGAATCTGGGCAAGTACAGCCCTCGTCTACTGAGTATTAGTAATATATGTTGACCTTTAGTCTGGTTTCAAGAGGGTGTAAATAACGCAAAGTTAGATTTTCGTGAAAGTTGTGTAGGGTATTATATGGTCGGCCCCGTCCGACTGTACTGCTTCGCTCACTGTTTTTTTTTTTGCAATTTGTAATTGGGTAGACAATAACCTTACAAAAATGATCAATAGTAGATCAATGTTCGGTAATTTGATAATTCTCATAAGGTGTCAAAATTATCAACACAGCATCACGTTTGGTACAGCTCATCCAAAACGGTGCTCTAGTTTTCAATATTTTGAGGATTTTTAGATCACCCGAGACAGCAAATTTACCGATATAGGTCCATGATCAGGTATAGTCTCCACATTTAGTTTTTCAGATATGGTTTTCAATTTCGACAAAAGTTCAAGTTTCTTCATGGCACCCATACAACGGCATCGCGTCGTTTTCGGTATGTTCGAGGTCATGGCTCGATATTTAGTTTTTCTCCTGGCAGCAATTTACTACTGCATAGACCCCATATAAAAGTCCCTATCCTTTAAATGTGTTTTGAGTATCATCCTAATTGTGAAAGGTATACAAAATTCGATCTGGCCGAATTTAATGATGTTTTTGATTGTTAATGCTTATTTTTATGCAGGTGTTATCTGACTCATTAGTGTATATATATACATAAGATTTATTAAAAAGCTTATTTTGTTTTCCGCAAGGTGAGCACATAATAAGGACTTTGACATCCATAAGCTGGCTTTTTATATCATTGATTTTTCTGTAGTGTTAAATATTAAATCTAACATCCCTGCCCTGTTGGTGTATACAAAATGAACAAAAAATTAAAACTCCCTTTCACTACACATTAAAGTGAATCACTTAAAGTTTTAGTAGAGTTTTCATACTGCCATTTAATATTCAAATTCTAGATAATGGGTCCCAGTCTTCTGTTTGTTTTTCTGCCAGTTCTCTGCAGAATGTTTTATAAAATTATGAAATTGATTCGAACTGGCAGAGGAAAAAAACAAGCAATAACGACATACTACGAAGCTATTGCAAATTCCTTGCCAAACAAAAAAGCGAAAAAACTGAACTAAAAAACAGGAACAAAACATAATAGAATGTTTTCAAAGTTTATGTATCTGTTATCTGGTAAATATGGAATAAAGTTAAAAAGTTTCGAACAAACGCGACTAGGGAACTAATTGAGAACTTGACAAAAGTTAGCATGCCATATGTTTGTCGTTTGAATATAGAATACACCGCCGCACAAAGAGACGAACTGGCAAAAAAATTTGAAAAACAATAACAAAAACAAGAAGAAGAAGAAGCAACGAACAAACTTTTTAGCCAAAATGTCAGGGAAAATGATATCATTTCAATGGTCACATAACACTGGCTTTGGGACTCATTCTTAGTTAGATAAACAGTCCAACATAAGTTGGTCACTGACAACATGTACTCACTCTGGCAGTCAGTCAGTGAGCCAGGCAGCCAACCAGTCAGCAGGCAATGCGGAAGAAGTGCATCACATTGTCGTCGTCGTCGAAAGACATTGGCAAACAGTTGAAATGAAACTATCATCAACAGATGTAACTGCCAGTAACTGTAGCAAAAAATGCCACATCAGTGCAACGATGTCAACAAAGTTTTGTTTGAAAGTGAAGACAGAAATGTTGCACTTGCATATAGATGGTGGGAACTATATTTCATATGGAAAATATTGCAGAATAAAAAATTATAACTTCATATGAATGGGTAGAAGGAATACATATTTGAATATCTATTTATATCTAATTGCAAATAGTTAAGTGATATAAATTTGTAATTTATAATATAAAATTAAAGAAACCTTGTAAAGAAGGAATTATGTTCGGCCTACCCTCCAAAAGTATATTGACAGTAAGGACAGACTGGGCCGACTATATGACACCCTTCACCACTTTGGGTATGTTGTACATATGTATCCTTACAATTACATGCCACTGTCAGTACGCTTTGCCAAATTTCGTGCAAATCCAAGGATATACAGGGACTTTGGTGCACCACTTACAAAAAATCGGACGAAAATATACATGGGAGCTATATATAAATTTGAACCAATTTTCCCGAAACTTAACACTCATCGTTCTAGGCCTTATTCAGTACGCTATGCCAAATTTCGTGCCAATCCAAGGATATATAGAGACTTTGACTCACCATTTACATTTAAATCGTACGAAAATATATATGAGAGCTATATCTGAATCTGGACCGATTTTCAGGAAACTTGACACACATCAGTCTAGGCCTAATTCATTACGATATGCCAAATTTCGTGCAAATCGAAAGACAAATAGGGACTTTGGTGCACTACTTACATTAAATCGGACGAAAATATATATGTGAGCTGTATCTAAATTTGAACCGATTTTAACGAAACTTAACACACATCACTTTAGACATAATTTAGTACTCTATGCCAAATTTCGTGCAAATCGAATGATATATAGGTACTTTAACGCACCATTTACCTTAAGTCGGACGAAAATATATATGGGAGCTATATCTAAATCTGAACCTATTTTTCCCAATTTCAATAGGGTTCGTCTTTGGCCAAATAGATGAGCTGTGCCAAATTTCATCCAATTCGGATAATAAGACTACTTGTACTTTGTTTACAATTTAACATGGACAGGCGGACAGACATAAATCGACTTAAAAAGTGATTCCAGGCATATTATCAAAAGGAACCATGTGTCTATCTCGTTTCCTTTTGCCTGTTACAAACATATGCACAAAGACATAATAAACTGTACCACAGAGTGGTGAAGGGTATAAGAATGGACCTATATGGAATATTTTTCCCCAATGATATTTTGTAACCCACAGCGAACCAGTAATACTAAATTGCTCCCGTTTTTGATTGCATTTTTCTTACAATTTCCAATCCTACTTAGCGACAAATGTACCACTTGCCTAAATACCGCAATTGGAAAGCGGGGAATATTTTCTAAAACACTTTTAATTTTGAAAATCCGGATACGAGAATATGGACCTGCCAAAAAAGACACGTTTGTGAAAAATTTTAGCTTTGTATTTCGATTCCTTCGGAAATTAGATAAACAGACTTGTCTTAAAATTATCTTGTGATCAAGAATATATGTCCGTTGGAGGAACTATAGTTTGTATTTCAAAAACTGGATGAAAAACTATAGTGGAGTGCAGTTGTTAGTGGACAACATCAAAACGTGGACCAAATAGGGGTTATTTATTTCGAGTTGGTAAACCAATTTTTATTTACCTTAATGTGATCAGAATATTTGTCCGTTGGAGGAACTATAGTTTGTATTTCAAAAACTGGATGAAAAACTATAGTGGAGTGCAGTTGTTAGTGGACAACATCAAAACGTGGACCAAATAGGGGTTATTTATTTCGAGTTGGTAAACCAATTTTTATTTACCTTAATGTGATCAGAATATTTGTCCGTTGGAGGAACTATAGTTTGTATTTCAAAAACTGGATGAAAAGCTATAGTGGAGTGCAGTTGTTAGTGGACAACATCAAAACGTGGACCAAATAGGGGTTATTTATTTCGAGTTGGTAAACCAATTTTTATTTACCTTAATGTAGAGTGCAACACATGGAAATATTCACCGGAGACCCCATAAAGTAGATATATTCTTGATCAGAATAAAATTCGATGTCGATTTATGAATGCCCATCGGTCTGTTGAAATCACGATAGAGATCGCAATATTTGAGATAGAGCTTTGAAATATTGCACTGACAAATGTTTCTAACAAAAACGAGCAAAAGTGGCACATATTTCTGCGTAGCCGCCGTGGGGTCTAATGGGTTCTCAAATATCTCCATTAATAATGATCAATATTGGTTCACTTTTTAGGGAATCCCCATATAACATAACATCAAAATTTTCGGTATTTTGTGGAGTTTGGTCCCGTGGTTCAACCAAATTAGCTGTAATTTTATATTTCGTCGTTTTCATTGAGTATAAAATCCAATGTCCATATGTTGACATAGCCTCCATATTTTGAAGGTTTGCTTGATTTCCTCATTGAGGGGTAAAACATATTTTGTGCGGAAAATTGTCGATGTCATAAAGCTCCACCCCATAGGAATGTCCCGATAGAATTAAGGAATTTTGAATGCACATCACGTGGTGGAAGGTATAAAAAGTTCGGCCCAGCCGACTTAATAAAGTTTTTACTTGTTTCTTTCTAGTTGGAAGCCTGCCTGTCACCTGGGGTAGCTACTTTCATCATCGAGTTCGCCCATAAAAACTATAAGAAATGAGCTGAGTCGTCGAAAAACCCCTACTAAGAAAAAGCAACAAAAGAAAAAACCAATATTGACGACCCCCGCAAACGTATAAAGGACCAAGATCTGCGAATCTGCACTTAAAATGTGCGCAGAACAGGCGCAGTTTTCGGTTTGGTGGATGTACTCAAGAAGTACAAAATCGATATTATTGCCTTGCAGGAAATGCGATGGAAATGTACTGGCGTTAGCAAATCAGATGATTACGCCCTCTATTATAGCTGCCATGAAACGAGACATGAATTTGGCTGCGGATTTATGGTTAACAGGAGAATAAAATACATCGTCTCCAGATTCACGCCAGTAGATGAGCGAATTGCTATAATCCGTATAAATCCGAAGTTCATCTACATCAGTTTTATTTGAGCCCATGGTCCGACGGAAGACAAAGACATTTGTTACGAACGCCTAGCAACAGCATATGACCGCTGCCATGGTCATGACATTAAAATTCTGTTAGGAGATTTTAATGGAAAAATCAGAAGGGAAAATATATTTTGGCCTATTGTCGGAAAATTCGCCCTAATGAAGAAACATCCGACAACGATATGAGGTTTTATTGATTTCGCTACAGAAAAAAAGGTAGTTAGCAATACCAGATTCAAGCATATCGATATACGCTGTCACCTGGATTTCTCCTGATCAAGCAACGAGAAATCAAATTGATCTTGTTGTGATAGACAAAAGGCATTCATCCAGGGCTTTGAACGTTGAAACGATCCGAGGATCGAAAAAACCTTGTGGCAGCCAAGCATCCAACCGGTCTCAATATAACAGCAAAGGTGCGATCTAATGTAACGCGGGAACTGGACGTAGAAACGTTGCAAACACAACAGATAGCAGAAGCCTACTCCGCTCAACTTCCCCAATTGCTTGACGAAAGCAGTCTTAGCATCGACAATAGTATAGAAGCACAATGACAAAGATTTGTCCACTCCCTACAAACGCATCAAAAGCAACCAATGGTACGATCAGGAGTGTTGCAATGTTACTGATGTGAAAAACGCAGCGTATAGGGCCACCCTGCTGACAGTAGCAACACGTAATGCGAGGGAGAATTATCGGCAGAAGAGGGGAGAGGAGAAATGTATTTTTAGAAAAACGAAGAAAGAACAAGAAAAACGTGAGCGTGAGCAAATCGAGATATACAGGAGTCAGAATGAAGTCTGGAAATTTTACCAACGATTAAAACAACAAACCGAAGGCTTTGGTGCTGGACACCCTCCTGTAGAGATGAAGATGGAAATCTGGTGACAGATACAGATAGCGTGTTGAGGATCTGGAAGGAGCATTTTTCAAAGCTTCTGGCATCAAATAGTAGCGGTGAAGAACCAATAATAAGGGATGACGGTATAGAGTGCATACCACCTGGCCATGATAGGTCAGAGTATCAATTAATCGGCTGAAGAACAATAAATGGATTACCAGGCGAACTACTTAAGACCGGTGGTGCTGGTCAGAAGCATGCATCAGCTGATTAGTACAATTTGCCCAATGATTGGAAACAGAAGACAAGACGATATGTGCGTGCTTTGTGAACGGATGAAGCCAATGGTCAATGACATTATTGGACCATACCAATGTGATTTCAGGCCTGGCAAATCCACCATTGACCAGATTTTCAATCTGTGCAAAATCCTATCACCTATTCGTCGACTATAAAGTTTAGATTATTTTATTTTAGATAATATTTCCTTAAATATTAATTTATAAAATTCCAATCCATTAATTACCCACCAAACAAAAACAATAATTAATAACATATTTTAGTAAATCATTAAACTAAAAATACCTATATAATAATAACACCATTTTAATGAATGCCAACCAAACAAAAATGCTATTTACCGGCCAATGTAATATCATTTGCCAACCAAAGCCAAACCAACAACAACAAAAACAACAGCAGCAACAAAAATATTACAAATGAATGTACTTAGCGGTGGCTGGTGGATAGTTAGCTGGCGTTAGGCGAGCCATGTGAATAAATTTCGTTTGTTCGTTCGCTGTGCACAATAATCAAAATGAATTTATCGTTTCAATATTAATAAACGCTAACCATAATACACACCTTGTTCCGTTAAATATTTAAAATGTGATACCCGGCCAAAGTCACACATTTATGAAACATATGCTCATTGCTAATTAGCGCAAAATTCATTTCGTTTTAATTTCTGCATTGTGGTCGCAGGGAAAAATATTAAATTTATGTAATGCCAATGTTACAACTACACATGTGAATGTAACAAACAGCCGAACGAACCAAACAACGCCCCGTTGATCCTCTTATTCCGCTGCCGCTTCATCTTCGCCTTCCAAATACGACAAACAAATCCACTTCCATTTCCGTTTGCCTGATGGCGTTGCTGTTTCTCTTGTTGTTGTTGTAGTTACATCCGTTTCATGTGCGCGGAGTAAAGTTTGCCGGTGGTGCTGATGCTGGTACCAGTTATGGCGGTTGTTGTTTCTCTATAATTATGTACTTGTTTTTTAGCTTTTCACGCTTCTACGAGCATAAGAGTGGTTTACAGATAATATGGCCTCTCATATATACACACATGCAAGGTCCTTTAGAAAATATTCTTTCCACGCCTATACCTTTGAAGGTCCTTAAGAAAATATCCTTTCCACGCCTATACCTTTGAAGGTCCTTTAGAAAATATCCTTTCAACGCCTATACCTTTGAAGGTCCTTTAGAAAATATTCATTCCACATCGTTACCTTTAAAGGTCCTTTAGAAAATATTCTTTAATAAATCCACGCATCAGTTGGCCCTTGAAAAATATTCTTTAATAAATCCACGCCTCAGTTGGCCCTTGAAAAATATTCTTTAATAAATACACGCATATACCTTTAAATGTCCTTTAGAAAATATTCATTCCACTTCGTTACCTTTGCAGGTCCTTTAGAAAATATTCTTTAAAAAATCCACGCCTATACCTTTGCAGGTCCTTTAGAAAATATTCTTTAAAAAATCCACGCCTATACCTTTGCAGGTCCTTTAGAAAATATTCTTTAAAAAATCCACGCCTATACCTTTGCAGGTCCTTTAGAAAATATTCTTTAAAAAATCCACGGTCCTTTAGAAAATATTCTTTAAAAAATCCACGCCTATACCTTTGCAGGCCCCTTAGAATATATTCTTTAAAAAATCCACGCCTATACCTTTGCAGGTCCTTTAGAAAATATTCTTTAAAAAATCCACGCCTATACCTTTGCAGGTCCTTTAGAAAATATTCTTTAAAAAATCCACGCCTATACCTTTGCAGGTCCTTTAGAAAATATTCTTTAAAAAATCCACGCCTATACCTTTGCAGGTCCTTTAGAAAATATTCTTTAACCCTTGAAAAAATCCACGCCTATACCTTTGCAGGTCCTTTAGAAAATATTCTTTAAAAAATCCACGCCTTGCTGGCAGGCTGGTTCTTTAGAAAATATTCTTTAAAAAATCTACGCCTATACCTTTGCAGGTCCTTTAGAAAATATTCTTTAAAAAATCCACGCCTATACCTTTGCAGGTCCTTTAGAAAATATTCTTTTAAAAAATCCACGCCTATACCTTTGCAGGTCCTTTAGAAAATATTCTTTAAAAATCCACGCCTATACCTTTGCAGGTCCTTTAGAAAATATTCTTTAAAAAATCCACGCCTATACCTTTGCAGGCCCCTTACCAGAAGGTCCTTTAGAAAATATTCTTTAAAAAATCCACGCCTATACCTTTGTCCAGTCCTTTAGAAAATACCTTTTCCTTTAAAAAATCCACGCCTATACCTTTAAAGGTCCTTTAGAAAATATTCTTTAATAAATCCACGCCTATACCTTTAAAGGTCCTTTAGAAAATATTCTTTAATAAATCCACGCCTATACCTTTAAAGGTCCTTTAGAAAATATTCTTTAATAAATCCACGCCTATACCTTTAAAGGTCCTTTAGAAAATATTCTTTAATAAATCCACGCCTATACCTTTAAACTTTAGAAAATATTCTTCAAAAAATCCACGTCCAAAGTTATGCAAATCCTTTAGAAAATATTCTTCAAAAAATCCACGTCTATAGCTATGCAGGTCCTTTAGAAAATATTCTTTAAAAAATCCACGCCTATACCTTTGCAGGTTCTTTAGAAAATATTCTTTAAAAAATCGACGCCTATACCTTTGCAGGTCCTTTAGAAAATATTCTTTAAAAAATCCACGCCTATACCTTTGCAGGTCCTTTAGAAAATATTCTTTAAAAAATCCACGCCTATACCTTTGCAGGTCCTTTAGAAAATACGCCTATACCTTTGCAGGTCCTTTAGAAAATATTCTTTAAAAAATCCACGCCTATACCTTTGCAGGTCCTTTAGAAAATATTCTTTAAAAAATCCACGCCTATACCTTTGCAGGTCCTTTAGAAAATATTCTTTAAAAAATCCACGCCTATACCTTTGCAGGTCCTTTAGAAAATATTCTTTAAAAAATCCACGCCTATACCTTTGCAGGTCCTTTAGAAAATATTCTTTAAAAAATCCACGCCTATACCTTTGCAGGTCCTTTAGAAAATATTCTTTACCCTTGAAAAAATCCACGCCTATACCTACCCTTGAAAAAAATCCACACCTATACCTACCCTTGAAAAAATCCACGCCTATACCTTTGCAGGTCCTTTAGAAAATATTCTTTAAAAAATCCACGCCTATACCTTTGCAGGTCCTTTAGAAAATATTCTTTAAAAAATCCACGCCTATACCTTTGCAGGTCCTTTAGAAAATATTCTTTAAAAAATCCACGCCTATACCTTTGCAGGTCCTTTAGAAAATATTCTTTAAAAAATCCACGCCTATACCTTTGCAGGTCCTTTAGAAAATATTCTTTAAAAAATCCACGCCTATACCTTTGCAGGTCCTTTAGAAAATATTCTTTAAAAAATCCACGCCTATACCTTTGCAGGTCCTTTAGAAAATATTCTTTAAAAATCCACGCCTATACCTTTGCAGGTCCTTTAGAAAATATTCTTTAAAAAATCCACGCCTATACCTTTGCAGTTTCTTTAGAAAATATTCTTTAAAAAATCCACGCCTATACCTTTGCAGGTCCTTTAGAAAATATTCTTTAAAAAATCCACGCCTATACCTTTGCAGGTCCTTTAGAAAATATTCTTTAATAAATTCACGCCTATACCTTTGAAGGTCCTTTAGAAATTTTTCTTTAAAAATCCACACCTATACATTTGAAGGTCCTTTAGAAAATAATATTTAAAAAAATTCACGCCTATTCCTTTGATGCAGCTTTAGAAAATTTTCTTTAAAAAATCCACGCCTATTCCTTTGAGGCTCCTTTAGAAAATATTCCACGCCTACAACTTTGAATACTATTTTGAAAAATATTGTTTAAAATAGTCAGAGATTTAAAAAAGTAATCTTTGAGGCTCCTTTAGAATACATTATTTAAAAATCCACGCCTACAACTTTGAGTACTCTTTTGAAAAATATTGTTTAAAAATCCATGCTTATCGATTTTGAATAGTCAGAGATTTAAAAATGTAAGTTTTTAATATTAAAGAATTCGATACCCACAAAAAAGGCCCCATTATTATTATTTTATTTTTATGCACACAATTTTACAAATGTATTTGTAATACACATATACATACATGTAAACTTACACCCATGCAGACATACATGCACATCCACATGTTTGCATTTTTTCCTATATTTTTGGTTAACCAAGTGCACAACATGACTCGAAAACTAAAAACCATTACTACCACCACACACATTCATTCGTATTCAGCCGTTAGCATAAAGTTAACCAATGTCATATAAATAAATTTTGTATCCAAACCCAATACCAACAAAACCAACCAAACTACCGACCCACTGTATTTCGAAAAAAAAAAACGCGAACAACAACCATCGGAAGTAGCAACAAACGTATTGCATATAAAGTAAATGTGTAACTATTTACTGGATTGCCACATATTGTTATTATTTTTTAATTAATTTTAAAATATTTTTGAAAAACATAAAATATTGATTTTAAGGAAAACGTTTGGAGTTAAATTGTAAGTTACCAAATAATGACAATTCCGTTATTTTAAATGGATTTTTGGAGGAGAAATTACTAAAATTAACTGATAGGATCAGATTGAACTTGGATATTTATAAAAGTAATCAATATGTTAATATACATACAATTTCAGACAATAATCAATATGATGAGAATTTATATTTTAATATATTGAAATAATAGACTGGTCGCTCTAGAGGCTACAACTATGATCCGAGCACGAGGTAGGGAATCTGACCATAGATTAAGCATGACTGTTTTGATGAAGATCGGTGAATATTTAGCGATTTAAGGGGACCCCCCCCATTCTCGGGGTCAAAATTTTTGTTGACTTAATTCTAATCTACACTAATTCAAGAATGTCCCTGCAAAATTTCAAGTAAAAATATCAAGAACTCTTGAAGATATAGCCGATTTATTGTGTCAGCATCAAGTGACGGCTGAAGGGCTTCTCAAACTTAAAACGCGTTTTTCTCTAAACATTTTTTTGCGAATGGCGGGCACGATAACTCAAAAACTAATAATCCAATCGGTTCCAAATTTTGCAACGTTTCTCTGGGAATGTATAGCTCTCGTATGAACTAGGATAAAGCCAATCGGTGAAGATATTCCATATTTTTTAACTTGGTTTTTGGTAAAAAATCGGCGATTTTTCAAAAATATTTTTTCAAAGGTCCACCATTTTGTTAATTTTAGAGCGAAGTCAATAATCCTAGTTCATACGAGAGCCAGACATGTACTCTTTCTAACACCGTTGGAATTTTCGGATTCCGATGTTCCATTGAGGAGTTATCATGCCCGCCATCAAAAATAAGGACTTTTCTTTAATTACAAAAAACAACAAAACAATAACAAAATTTTTTTGTAAATTATTTTTCTTCTCTTTTAAATCTTCAATTATATATGTGCAAAGTTACAAACCTTAACAAGCATTGGTATTGATTTACCAGCCCATTGAAAATCTTGAAAAATTAAAATCGAGAATGGGGGGGGGGGGTCCCTTAAATGGACTTCGATATTTGTCTGATAAATTACAAAATGTGTATTCTTTAGCAAATATTTGTACTCCTGAAGGACATAGATTCGAGCTGTTGATAGCATATCCAAGAGTAGTGGTTGACTTTTAAATTGATACCCATCAACAAATTTCTATAATTTATTTCATTCTTTCATGAAAAAACTAAATTTTATACGAATAGATTCAGTTATTAATAAAATATTTAGGTTTTAATATAAAATTTAATTTTATAATTTTTAAAATTTTATCTGGTTTAAGATTCCGGCTATGGTCAAGGTCGACGCCTATAATTTTCGTTAGTGGTCAGATTATATTTCGTGGATAAAATGAACCGAACGGTCTAGTTTTCTAGTCACTCTAAACGCCAAAATTATAAGCCAAACGTCTGGCCCACTAATGAGAATGACTGTGTGGTTAATTATCAGGTGTCAAATCAACCATGGCAGTACTTTGTAAAATTAAAACAAGTGTAAAAAGCGTTAAGTTCGGCCGGGCCAAAATTTGAATACCCTCCACCATAGGAATACGTACAGTTACGTGAAATGAAAATATGGGGAGCATACCAAAAAGTGGACCTATAACGACAATTCTACCAATCGATTGTTGCAAACCATAATGTAAACTTCAGGAAATTTCAGGAATTGGATTGGGGGTTTTCCTAAAAACTCAAAAATGTTGACCTATATTACGAACGCATGGTAGGCTGATACATTTGTATAGAATCCTCAAAATACTGCAATTTAGAGGACAAAGTTATATAAGACATACCTAAAGCGGGACCAATATTGCCAACATATACCCGTATTCCACCATAGTATAGGGGATATGCTTTACTCGAAATTGTCCGTTTTTACCCTGCATAGTATGGTAAGATGACTTAGTCTATTTATCCAGCGAAATCGGTTGAAAATCACGCTCAAGAACCCCAAAATACCGAAAATTGGAGTGTACCCGAAAAAATGGACCTATATATATAGTTTTTTTGTAGAGGGATTTTGTACCCAAAAAGAACTTAAAATACAAAATTACAGGCAATTCGGAGAAAAAATCAGGTCAAAACCTCACAAAAACTAAAAATTGGGGGGTACTGTTATATGGGCGCTACCAGAAAAAGTGGACCTCTATTTATAATTTTTAGTGGGGAAAATTGGTACCCAATAGGAACCCAATGCACCAAATTTCAGCGAATTTGGTTGAAAAACGCGCTCAAGAACCCCAAAATACCGAAAATTTGGAGGTACCCTTATATGGGAGCTATGCCTAAACGTGGACCGATATATATATATATATATATATATATCTCAATTCGTTTAGGCGCTAGAGTGATTACAACAGACTAACTTCAAATTTCAAGATTCCAACTTCAAATTTCCAAAACTTCCTACATATCCTAAATTGTACCAAATTTAGTACCATTTTGTACCCATAAGTGTGAATTTCCAAAACTACATACATACCCCAATCCCACACTCCACCACTAGCCTTATTTTCAAATTTCAGTTTTCCAGCTCTATCGGTTCACACAAATACACATTTGGTACCATTTAGTACACATTTCCAAAACTTTCTACATATCCCAATCCTATACCCCAATAGTGACTAATTCCAAATTTCAGGAATCCAGCTCTATCGATTCACCCAAATTAACATTTGGTATCATTTAGTACACATTAGCACAAAGTTCCAAAACTTCATGCATACCCCCAACCCTAAACCCCAACAATGATCCTAACTCCAAATCTCTATCAGTTAAACCAAATTTCAAATTGTTCTACATTTAGTACAATTTAGTACCCATAATTATAGATTTCCAAAACTATCCATAGGGGAGAGGGGGGCACCTTTGAACACTTTTTGCTTTCAAGCCTTATAAAATTTTTTATTTTATAATTTTTGGTTTCTTATAAATTTTAACTAATAGGTACATATGTAACCTTTAAAATGAATATACATATGACATACTATAAGCTTGATAAATATATTTTATAACTGTTTTAATGGACGAACTCAAAGTGTTCAAAACTGCCCCCCAGGGGGGCACCTTTGAACAGGGGTTGGCATTTTTGAACGACATGGTTTTTTACAGTGTTTATGTTCAAATATGTATGTATTTTATTCATACATATCAGAAATGCATTAATTCATTAAAAAATATACAAAAAATATTCAAAATTTAAAAAATTTAGATCAAAAGTTATTAAAACATAAAATGACTTAAAAACAAAAATTAATATGGTGAAAAATACCGTTAATTTCGTAATCTTATTAGCCCATTTGAAATTTTGAGAAATCGAATCCAAAAGTTAAAAACTCATTTTTTTACTCGAGTTTAATGGGCATGTTCAAAGGTGCCCCACCCATGGCATTTTACGGAAATTTAAAATAACTTTTTTTGTAATATAAATATATATGAAAGAAATTACATTAGTTATGTTTGAAATGATAGTTGGAATGCAACAAATTTGTTTGACGAAAGAAAACTATCACAGAATTCTTCCTGCGCCCTTACAACCAAATGAAAAAAAGTTTACAATGACACTCAGAAAACATGGTCACCCATGCACAATTTTTCGACAAGTGAAAAAGCAAGCCAAAGTGGTTTACGCATATAGAGAACAAGATTGCCATATACAAAAATGTGGTTGCGGGTCGGAAAAATATTAAACCAAGATTTTATGAGCGCTGTTCAAAGGTGCCCCACGTTCAAAGGTGCCCCCCTCTCCCCTATTCATACCGCAATCCTACACACCAACAATAATCCTAACTTCAAATCTCGGGATCCCATTTCTATCGGTTCACCCAAAATCCAAATTGTACCAAATATAGTACAATTTACTACTTATCGTACACATATGTACATATACTTCATTTTAGTACTTTTCGGATACTTTTCTACACCCCATCTGTGACCCTCATTTCAAATTTAATAGTACGAATTTCCAAACTTCCTACTTGGCTCAATTCTACACTACAACAGTGATCCTAACTTCCAGCTCTATCGATTCACCCAAATTAACATTTGGTACCATTTAGTACACATTAGCACAAATGTCCAAAACTTCATGCATATCCCAAACCTAAATCCCAACAATGATCCTAACACTAAATTTCAGGATCCCAGCTCTATCAGTTAACCCAAATTTCAAATTGTTCAAAATTTAGTACAATCTAGTACCCATAGGTATGAATTTCCAAAACTACATCCATTCCCCAATCCTGCACACCAACAATAATCCTAACTTCAAATTTCGGGATCCCATTTCTATCGGTTCACCCAGAATCCAAATTGCACCAAATATAGTACCATTACTACTTATCGTACACATACGTACAGATTCTTCACTTTAGTACTTTTCGGATTATTTTAGTGCGAATCTCCACTCTCAATTCTACACCCCAACAGTGATCCTAACTTCCAGCTCTATCGATTCAACTAAATTAACATTTCGTACCATTTAGTACACAGTAGCACATATGTCCAAAATTTCATGCATACCTCAATCCTAAATCCCAACAATGATCCATACTCCAAATTTCAGGATCTCAGCTCTATCAGTTAACCCAAAATCCAAATTGTACTAAATTTAGTACAATCTAGTACCCATAAGTATAAATTTCCAAAACTACATCCATTCCCCAATCCTGCACACCAACAATAATCCTAACATCAAATTTCAGCATCCCATTTCTATCGATTCACCCAAAATCCAAATTGTACCAAATATAGTACCATTACTACTTATAGTACACATATGTACCGAATCTTCATTTTAGTACTTTTCGGATTATTTTAGTGCGAATCTCAAAAAAAACCTTTGCTGCATCTATTCTACACCCGCTCTACCGGTTCGCCAAATACAAATAATACCACATTTAGACATTTCCTTCCGTTTTATTACGAATTTCCAAAAACCCAGCCTTATCTCACACCTTTGGACCAAGAGCCTAAATATTCAAGACTCTGGCTTCAACCGTTTCGTCTGGGCGTTGATGAATCATTATGTCAGTCAGTTACTTCACTCTTTCATTTATTATTTACATGTTTGGGGTTTTTGTCGATCTGAAAAATCCCGTCTTATGAGCGGTATTTATTTTTGCCGTTTATATCCCAATATCTCCTGATTTAATACAGTTTTAGTAAACATTTCTGTACCATCTTAAAACATTATATCTACATGTTGGCTCAGTTAAATATACAAAATTAAAGACATTTCTCTCTCCGAAGAAACTCTTTCCCACACATGCTGTCTAGCAGGTCTCTAAAATCTTATCATCTGTCACAATTAATTAATTCGTTAACAAATGTGATCCAAATGTATTTCCAAGTAATTCTACTTCATATTTAATTCACAACAAAACCAAATAACAATGGCAAGCCTGCTCTTGCTATTTATGCTGATGAAGGTCGATGGATGGATGAATGGTTGGCTGGCTGGCTGGTTGGTAGGTTGGTTTGGTGGTACGAGTCGTGTATAAAGCACGTGTTAATATGCAAATGAGGATATTAAAACGGTGGATGTGTTTATATTTTGTGGCAAATTGTATTTATGACAATTTCATTACAATTTCCACCAACATGATTTCATCGTCATACGCATTGGCTGCCACCTCGGGCCCGCCTGTGGCCCACAACGCCATCACACGAATACATGCACGCTAGAACAGATCTTCTCACATGAAACATATGGTTTTAGTTGTTATATTTTAGGTATCTGATAATGAATTTATGCTAAATGAGTACGCAATATATAACTCTATTTGTACACGAGTATGGGTATGTGTATGTGTTGCGATTTGTGTATATGCGTATATGAATAGCTGCTTATGACTGTGTGCGTGAGTTTTTGTGGATTACTGGTATGACGATTTGGTTTACCTGATATTTATACCAACATTTGTTATAAAACATGTGTTTGTGAATAGATTTTCAAGGGATTGTGTGTACATGGTTTTTCGAATATATTGTTTTAGGGTGTGTGGGGAATTATTATTTGTTATATCATTTAGAAATATTATAGCACCAAAGTATGTCGGTTTTAGAAGATTTTATAGGTCATATATATGGAGACGATTTTTTTGCAAATATAATATAATAGTTAGTGTTTCTGTAGTTAGGAATATGTAGGGGACCTTTTATAACCTGGAGTGAATATAACATTTGTCATTCTTTTTGCACCACATCGAACATCATCACCGTTGGCGACTCTATACAGTAGCTAAATGAATGAAATTCAATTCATGTCCGTATGTAGAGAAATCAATAGAGGTCGCAATATTTCAAATATAGAAATTTGAAATTTTGAACACACATTGTTTCTACTCCTAGGATGTTTGCAATTGAGACATATTGGTCTATGTTTTGGTATAGCCCCGAAATAACGGCCCTCCCAATAATCGGTATTTAGCGATTTTGCTCACTTTTTTAACTGAATTTGCGGCAATTTAGTATTTTGGGATCTAATTGTGCACAACATCCTGCTACAAATTATCAATATTGGTCGATTTTTTCGGGTAATCCCCATGTAAAAATATCTCTCAAATTTCGATATAAAGTTATATAAAGTTACTACCCCATTGGTAATTTTCGTTTGAAAAATTTACTTAAAATATTATGTGGGGATTTTTCAATACATAATCCTATATTGAAATTTTTCTGTTAAGAGATATATCGCTTGCCCTCCTGGCTAAAAAATTATTTAATTCAAAATGTTACAGATTTTATTTTTTTAATACTAAATTTTTATCCTTATTGAAATCTAATTATTGTTTTATAATAAAGCGTATGTTTATATTAAATTTTCTTTTTTTCTTGCTATAATTTTATGCAGTGCTGTTTCATCAATGAAATATTCTACTGGCGATAACAATGGCAAACGAACAGTAACCGCGTATTTTGTATACATTTACGATTATATATTTATGGTATCAATTTCTGTTGACGGATTAGTGTTGTCTGTTGTGTAAACATAAATTTTTATCTTTAAGCTCAAATTCAATTGTAATTGGCATCGAAAATATAATACATACGAATATATATGAAACAACATTCAATATATTTATGTACCCAATCCTTAAAACAATTTATTTAAATACTACATATAAATATTCAATGATATTAGTAATGATTATATAAATCAGTGTAATTTGTCTGGATAAGATATTTTTAGTTTTTTATTAGTGCTATCCCAAATAACCTGCCAACACTACTGTTATTGAATAAAAACCAGAGCATTATTTTGTTGTCACAGAGAACTACATATGTCAGAAGACCATAATTACAATTTTAGTACCATTTATTTCCGTTGTTATTGTTATAGAACGTATTTCCAAACTACCTCCTCCATATCTCAACAGTACACACCAATTCTGATCGCAACACAAATCTAGCTCTATACTAATTTTGGTACCATCAGGGTTTAAAATGCAGCATCAAAAAATATTAGCATTAGTCTTACAGAGCTACTGCTAAAAAATATTGACATTATGACTAAATCAGCAAACGGCTAGCTTTTTTAGTTCGTAGCATCCGTGCTAAGCACGTATTGCACATGCGAGCTTTTTTTGTTATGACTAATCGGCAGTACGACTACATATTCATATTTCGCTGCCGACGAATAATCAGCCGAGGGTTGTTTTTATGTTTGTGTGTTGCCAACGCAGAATTAGAAAAACGGCATTTCATTTTGTGCGTTTTTATTTAATTTAAGCTTGTCAAATCGCAATTAAAACTGTCAATAATAGTACTAACAACTAAATAATATATTAAATTAAACTCTTTAGCAAGTGTTACTAATTGTGTTTGTTCGAAAAAATGAAATTATCATAATCGCCATTTTTAATTATCTCATTTAATTTATAAAATTTCAATGGGCAACACTGAACTCGAAAAATGCTCGGGTTTTGTTTGCTAAAAATCTTGCTAAGCAGCCACAGTCAAGGTGCTTAGTCTTCATTGTAAGCTTTGGTTGTTAGTCGCGTTGACAATTATGTTTTAGTTGTTCATTGCTATTTTGTAGCTGCTGACAAGATCAAGAAGCTTTAGTTATGCTTGCTAAAATTATTCGTAATGTATTGCTATTTGTTGCAGTTGTGCTTGGCTGTGCTGCATAGTTTGAGGATGAATTTAGTTAGCAGTGCGCCAATTTTCTGTGTTTTTGCTATTTTGGCGTTAGCATTTTAAACCCTGGGTACCATATAATATCTCTCGTACTCTTGTAGTACTTATTTCCAATACTAATCCCAAATTTCATGACTCGAGCTTAATTATACCAAATTTAGTACCATTTAGAACATATAAGTATGAATTTCCAAAACTTCGTACATAGCACAATACTACACCCCAACAGTGATCCTAACTTCAAATTTCCAGATTCTAACTCTATCGGTTCATACAAATCCACATGGTAACAATTAATACTCATTAGTACAATTTTCCTAAACTTCCCTAACTCCAAATTTCGGGATTTTATCCTATGATTTCACCTTAAATATAAATTGTAACAAATTTAATACACATTAGTTCTAATTTCAATACTAAACCTCAATAGCGATCCTAACTCCAAATGTCAAAATTCAAGCTCTATCGGTTCAGCCAAATTCGAATTATGTATCATATAGTACACATTAGTACGAATATCCAAAATTTCCTACATAGTTCAATGATCCTAAATCTAAAGTTCAGGATCCCAGCTCCCAGAAATCAAATTGTACCAAAAATAGTACCATTTAGTAACATCTACATGTCCAGATTCCAGCTCCATCCGTTTCTCCAAATTCAAATTGTACCAAATATAGTACAGAGTGGACATAAGTACACACTTCCAAAATCACATCCTTATATCGACCTTACTTCTCAACCTTAGTTCGCATTCTACAATCTATCAGTGACCCTCTTTTAAGAGTTTTAGCTCCACCAGTTCGTCAAATACTAATGGTACCATATTTAGTACCCAGACAAAGAGTGACTCTCACTCAAAATTTCTAGATTCTATCTTCAGACATTTCGTCTGGCCATTGGAGAATCGTTATGTCAGCCAGCCAATCACTTTACTATTTTATTAATTTTGAATATTGAATGTGAAAAATTATTTTGAAAGACACTTTTTATTTTTTATATTAGAATCTAAACTTTAAAATGCTTTTAATACCAGTAAGGGAAGTTCAAAAGTCGGACGGGACAGACTATATGATACCCTCCACCACTTTGGGTACGAGAGATGCTCATATGTACAATATCCTTTAGATATAATAGACATAGCATCTTTGGAGGACCATTAAAATAGAATCGGACGAAATTAACTGCGTACATGGGTTTTTAAACTAAATTAAACCAGTGAGCGGAGCAGTATAATCGGAAGGGGCCGACCATACGATACCCTACACAACTAACACGGAACTATAACTTTCTGCGGATGCCTAGACAATATTTCGTGATATCTACACACTGTATCCGATTAGAGGTCAACAACACAACTTCCTTACACTGACACATTTTCCGAATATTACTAATATTCTGTACAGTCCTTCAAATTACTTATCCAGATTCCCTTCACAGTGGGTTTTGTTGTTCGGCTTTCAATTGCAACCTATAGATCGACTCGCTCTCTATTGTGGTAATGGGTTACTCTAGTGTGGTAATGGGTTACTAAATAATATATTAAAACGTAAGCACCTGTAAATATTTAAGTGTAACTCCCGCATCCGAGTAAATACGACAATAATTGGCATCAAATTAAAGGCCAACCACTCCTCTTGGATACACTATCAACTTCTCGGCTCTATGTCCTTCAAGATTAAAAATATACGCTATAGAATACAAATTTTGTCATTTTCAGACAAAAGTCAGGGTCCATTTGAACCGCTAAATATCGACCAATCTTTATCAAAACAGGCATGCTAATACTTTGGCCCGGCCTCTGGAGCGACCAATCAGACAAAAATTAAGTTTTTGGTCCATTTCATCCCCATAATATTAACCGATCTTTTCCAAAAACAATAGGGGTCTTCGTTGGTCTGAACCCATCCTACATGCAAAATTTCGTGAAGATCGGACCATAACTGTGGCCTGTATCGTGTTTAAAAATTACAATGGACAGACGGACGGACATACATGTCTAGATCGAATCAGCTAGTCGAGATATGACAATCGGTATACTTAATGGGGGGTCTAGGACCAATATTTTGCGGCGTTACAAACTCTTGGGGTTGCATAAAGCTATAATACCCTGACAACATAGTTGTATAGGGTATAAAACCCCATACACATGCCAATCATTGAGCAAAATATGTATAAGATCTATATATAAATGGACGTATTTGAGCAACCGTGGCATTCAACATTTGGTATGCTGGAAAGCAGTGCGCTATCCAATATTTATCTCGAAACAAAATCCAATCCACGTTATTCTAGGTTCGATTTGGTACTTTGTGCACTAATTCGTCCTAAGCTGACAAACTTTAGTTACTTGGTACATAATTTTAATGAAATTGGATGAAAATATACATGGAAGCTATATCTAAACCTGAAACGTCTTCAATCCAATGCGTTGTGCAATATTTTATGTAAAGCGAACAGACGTAGAAAAGGATCTACGGTGCATCATTTACATAAAATGGGACTACATTATATATATGAGCTATATTTAAATCTGAACCGATTTCAACAAAACTTAGCATATATCAATCTAGACCTAATTCAGTACTCTGTGCAAAATGTTGTCTCAATCAGACAAATATTGTGAGTTTAGTGCAGCATTTACATAAAATCGGACGGAAATATATATAAATCTGACCCGATTTCAACAGAACTTCGCATACATCAATCTGGTAGTCAATGCTCTGTATAAAATGTTGTCTCAATCGGACCAATATTGGTGGTATGGTGCTCCATTTACATTAAATCGGACTAAACTATACATGGTAGCTATATCTAAAAATGTTTCTCAATCGAACCAATATTGGGAGTTTGGAGCATCATTTACATAAAATCAGACCGATTCACTCTAATTTCAATAGTGTTCGTCATTGGGCCAAATAAGTGATATGTGCCAAATATCATCCAAATCGGATCATAAATGCGATTTGTACTTTGTTCACAAAAATACATGGACAGACGGACATGCATAAATCGATACAGAAAGTGATTCTACGAATATTCTCAAAAAGGAATCATGGGTCTATCTCGATTCCTTTTTCCTGTTACAAACATATGCATAAAGACATAATATCCTGTACCACAGTGTGGTGAAGGGTATAATGAACTTGAATATTTTTTTTATGAATCGACAGTAGAAAAATTTCTTTTCAAAAATCTATACCTGATAAAATGTCGTTAAAATCATATACGTAGGTTTTCGAAAAGTCTACCCTTGAATAAATATTTTCTTAAAAAACTACGCGATTTTTTTTTAATTTTTAAAAACATTACGCTTGACATTTTTGAACTGTTTTATGTAATGACATCAAATAATATAAGACTCACATTCGAAAACCAAATGCCAAACTAAAGCTATTCCGGCATAGTTTAAAATTTGTTCTGCGTATATTATTCAAATGTTTATTTAAAATTAAATCATCCATCTTACCTTAAAATAAATATTTTTTTATTTATCTTTAATTTTTCATTCCAGGTTGTTGAGAATTGTATATTCTCGAATTTCCGTATGATGACAATCGAAAACGATTCTTCGAATTTCCGTATGATGACAATCGAAAACGATCTTTGACATATAAGTTGAAAACATAATTGGCCCGCCTATATCGATAATATTACGTTTTGGAATTATTCTGTTCTCTCAATCACAAATTTCTATAAAGAAGGGTTGCAATATAATAGAGACAAATAAGTCGTTTATGATGTGAAGAATCATATTTATTAGAATTAATATTTTTTAAAATGTATGTATATATATGTATTTTTACAAAGAGTATTAAAAATAAAAAATAAACTGAATTTACCAACAAATATTGTTTGTTTTTATTTACGGATACAACAAATACGGTAAGTATACATGGTCCTACGTGTGCGACAAATACTTATGTGATGACGTCACAATTTTTCATTCGCCTGGTTTTGTGCATTTTTTGGGCAAATTTCACAAAAATACCAGGCGCCCAGAATAAAATAGAAAGTAGCCTCCCAAAAAAATAATGTGAGGAAAAATTGCATCTGGCAACGCCGTACTGAAAAATTGCCAAATTTGTAGCATACTTTTAGGCGCTCGATTTTTTTTCGCGGGTAGAGTGTTGCCAGGCCAACATTTTTCGAAATTTTTATTTTTTGGTGGGCAATTTGCTATTTAATTCTGGGCGCCTGGTATTTTTGTGAAATTTGCCCAAAAATGCACAAACTTTTTGGGATTATTTTTTTCTGATGCATGCGGTAGATATGTGACGTTACCGTTTTACTAAGAAACTAATATAGAGAACCCCCACTAACAGATTTTTTAGATTTCCATAAATAAAAAAAAACATTTTTGTACTTGTTTTTAAATCTCTTTATTTGTTGTATTTCAATAAACAATAAATTTAGTTCATAAAGAAATAAATGAACTACATACTTAATAGTATTTAATACAACAGTAGTATACGGGAACGAATGATGAATGCAGTCAGTCAGGCTTTAAGGCGTGGATTCTTTAAACTGTTTATTTTCGGGAACCACACATATTAAACGTGGATTTTTTAGGAACCATTCATATTCCTGGATTCTTTAAAAATATTTCTTTTCGGGAACTGCACATATGCCTGGCTTACTGATTTTCCTTAGTGAATGTATACAATATCCTGTCATCGGGAAGGCGTAGAATTTCAGGAGAACAGTTTTTGTATATACCAAAAGAAGTGTAGGGTATGTAGGGTTTTCCACAGAGTTTTCTTTCACTGGCTGGAAATTTAAAACAAATAGTTCTAATAACATCGTAACATTGAAAGACAAATACTTGTATTAGGTGCTGGATCTTCAAACAGAATTTTATTAAGGTGATAGTATGTACGTTTTTCTTATAAAAAACGTGCACATCTTACCGATATGCATGCTTTGAATCATACTCCTCAATAGATGACGCTGACGACGCATTCTTTAATTTTGCATACCTGATTACTTTTTGCCATAAGTTTTGCGTATTGTAGATATTTCAATGAAGGTGGTGTCTTATGAAAGGTACAGCCATATACTTTAAATTAAAAAAAAAATAGTAAGGAAAATAGTAAAGTCGGGCGGGAAGGACCATTCGAAGGAACTAAAATATGCGATCTATATCAAAATGTTCACCGACTTAGATCAATCCATATACATGCCATTTAGAAGAATGGACACAAAATTATGTAAATTGATTTAAAGCAAATCTCAATCGGACACTCGCTGATTATTTGAATGCCAATAAATATGAAGTCGGTCGTTGTGCCAAATTTCGCGCCAATCTGACAAAAAAAAATGGGAGTTTGGGACACCATTTACTTCAAAAAGAAAAAATTAATGGAAGCTATACCCGATTTCAACAAAACTTTTCAAAGATTAGTTTATACTAGTTTCAGCACGTTTTGTACATGTCGGGCATATTTTGGGTCCATGGTGCATCATTAACTTAAAATCAGACCTAACTATATATGGGAACTATATCTAAATCTGAACCGATTTCAATGAAACTTTCCTCACGTTAAGCTACACTAACTTCAGTAAGTTGTGCAAAATTTTGTGTCAATCGGTTTAACTTTGGGTCTTTGGTGTAAAATCTACTTAAATATATACATTAATCTGGACATAATTCAGTACGCTGTTAAAAATTGTGTGGGAATTGGCCTAACATTGGGTCTTTGTTGCACCATTTACATAAAATCGGACAATACTATATAACGGCAATACTATCGGCCTATCGGAGAACAAAATATATATAGGTGCTATATTCAAATCAGAACCGATTTTCACGAAACTTAACGCACATCATTCCAGACTTGTTTCAGTGCGCTATGCCGAATTTCGTCCCAATCGAAATATATACAGTGACTTTGGTACACCATTTACATTAAATAGGAAGAAAATATATATGAGAGCTATATCTATATCACGGAACTTAACACACATTATTCTAGATTTAATTCAGTACGCTATGCCGAATTTCGTCCAAATCGAAGATATACAGGGACTTTAGTACACCATTTACATTAAATCGGACGACAATATATATGGGAAAATATACATCTAAATCTAAATATATCTAAATTTTATAACTAATACAGTACGCTGTGCCAAATTTCGTGCAAATCGAAAGATATATAGGGACTTTGGTGTAGCATTTATATAAAATCGGATGAAAATATATATTGGAGCTATATCTAAATCTGAACCGATTTCCACGAAACTTAGCACATATTATTTTATAACTAATATATCGAAAGATATATAGGGACTTTGGTGCACCACTTACATTAAATTGAATGAAAATATATATGGGAGCTAAATCAAAATCAGAACCGATTTTCACGAAACTCATCACACATCATTCGAGGCTTAATTCAGTATGTTATGCAAAATTTCGTGCAAATCGAAAGACACATAGGCACATTGGTGCACCATTTACATTAAATTGAATGAAAACATATATGGGAGCTATATCTAAATCTGAACCGATTATCTCGAAACTACACTCAATTCAGTATGTTATGCCAAATTTCGGGCAAATCGAAAGATATATAGGGCCTTCGGTACACCACTTCGGTACACCACTTACCTTAAATCGGACGAAGATATATATGGGAGCTATATCTAAATATGAACCGATTTTTCCAAATTTCAATAGGGTCCTTGGCCCAAATAGATGAGCTGTGCCAAATTTCATCCGATTCGGATCCTCTTTACAAACCAGCGGACATTATGAACGAAAAATTGTCGTTTTTAAAAAAATACATTTTTGTGAGGGTTTTCATTTTAAGGTACTAGGCGCTCAGAATGGAATAGTAAGTGTATTTCGGAACATCGGTAAATTCAAATGCAAATAATTCAGCGACTACTTAACCGATTTTCTTATTTTTGCACATATGGTTCGAAGAAATTCTGAAGTTTTATTCCAATTTGAAAGTATTTATATATCGACTATATATCGGGATGTCAACTTTTTCGTTTTTATAGGGAATATTCCTTCACCCACATTATATTATATCATATCGAAGTTCCGATCCTGTTCCTTTTTCCATACCATACCTTGCAATAATTACCTTTCTTGTAGTTTTCTCTCTCTTCTAAATGAACAAGTACACAAATATTTTTTTGTTTAAATAATTATTTCTTTATTTTCGTTTTTTTTCTCATTCTCTTTTTAATTAAACTATAGCTTAAAAACTAAGCTTTTGTTGTTCTTATTTTTTTTTCATTAAATATAATCATGATCGTACATTCTTACAATCATTTACTAAATTGTATATATATTTATATATATTTCTTTTTATTTATAAGTAATTATGTATATATTTGCATTTGTATATATATTTGTGTATATCTATAAAGATACAGAGTTAGACTAACTAATTTACAATACTGTAAATAATCTTGGAAAAAAATTTTTCAGATACAAATAAATAGTTTATTTAGAATGAAGAATTTCGAAAGAATTTAAAAATTTTATAAAAAGTAATCTAGGAATTAATGGATTTGTATTTCAAATAAAAAACATACATTCATACATAAACACAAAATAATAAAAATTTATTTTTTTATGGATAGATAATTGCACAAGAGCAAAAGTTTGTAACTTTTGCAATGGATTTAAATAATGACAAAGATGACTCAAATATGTGGGATGAAAAGTCGAGGACTTAGAATAATGAAAAAATCTTCAAAACTTTAGATATAATAAAGACACAGTAAGAATTTCCTACAATATTTATAATTTGTTCAGCTTAAAACATTTAGTAATATTTTTTATATCCCCAACTTTTCATCCCACATTTCGAGATTTTAATGTTTTCTTTTTATTTTTGTAAATTTTTGCCTATTTTCAATATATTTCGTTTAATTGCAGTTTTCCATTATCCATCAACAGTATTATCGATTTTTTGCTGCATTTCGTAAATTTCATCATTAAATATTCATTGTGTGTGTGTGTAACTGCTGGGCTGTGTTGAAATGGACATGGCAGAATAACTGACAGACTAACTGGCTGTCTGGCTTGCCAACAGACTATCTGACTGACTTACTGGCCAAACATACATGTTGTTTTTTTGCAGCAGTCCTCAAATTTCATAGTTAATTGAAATGCTAAGCGTTTATTACAAACTTATTTTAATTGGAAATTTTGTTTTTGTACATATACATTTAAGGATTAAATAGATTTTCTGTATAAATATGTGTATAATTTTCATGTGTATGTATATTGTTATATTTTATTATATATGCACATATCAAATGTTTGTTTATAAATGTACAAACACATACATATATATATATACACACATTGATATTAGTTGACTAAACTTAACACTTTTAAATGTAAAACATATTTACCTTCTAGGCATTTTTCTTCTTTCTCTATATATATAGATATATATGTACATATATATAAAATATTTGTTTTTCCTATTTTCCATATTTAACATAAATATATATGCATTTATATAAAAATGTACAATACCATAACACAAAAAAAGTAGAATAATATTTATATTTATATAGTTTTATACAAATTACGTTTGTTTTACTAATAATGGATTAATAACATTGTAAGCTTAAGCTTGATATTATTATTATTTAATGTAACATATACATGTTTTCGTTTCGGGGGTTTTTTTTTTTGTTTTCGTTCTTAACATTAATTCTATTGTTGCTCAACAAATTTATTTAAAATTTATATATTTATAATCTTTAAACAGATAAATAAATATATTTATAATTATTTAATTACTGTAAGGGATTTTTTATTTATTTTTTTTTCCGATAATTAGTTTTATGTACAACATACGTATTAATGTCAATATACAAAAAAATGTAATTGTTGTTGTTGGTTTTATTTATTTTTTGTTCGTTATAAAAAAAGGTTAATATTTACATGATTTATTTTTGCAACATTTTTAAATATTTTGTTTACACAAAAAACAATTAAGGTAAACTAATAATAACTTAATATATGTTAAATAATTTTCACATCATTTTTTTTTTAATTAGAGAAAAAAATAATACTTTTGGTATAAGTTAAAATTCATAAATTTTGTTGTTGTTGGTTCCTAAATGGCAAATTAATATGTTTTAATGTTTTTATAATTGTTCGAAAAAATCATATCATTATTGTTAACCCATTGCAGGAGATGGCGTCAAGTGTGGCCCATTGGTGATATATAAATGAAAATATAAATATTTTGAGGAGAAGATGACTGTATTGGGTTTGCTGTATTGTGATTTTCAAGAAATTGTTAAATATGCCTCTTAAAGAGTTTATTAAATATTTTTCTTCAAGAAATTATAGCATTTAGACATTTTTCAAATCAATAGATTTTTCTAGTTAATATAAAGAAGAAATTCCTAGACTTTTTATTTATTTATTTTTAATAGATGGTCAAGCCCACCATATGATACCCTACACAAGTACCACTGGACTTGACCTTTCTGCGGAACTAATTTCCGAGTTTGGAAATTTTTTTGCGATATTTTTGCACTCTAATGTGACCTGGGAACCCCCTTAATGATTTTTTTTAGTTTTTTTCTCACATATCGCCTTCTCTTTTTATAATGGCATCCAGAGATTATCTTTCTTTTTTATGGGATCTAGAGCGAATAGAAGAGCAGACGTGAACAAATTTTGGGCTCCATTCGGTCCATTTACTATTAACCGATAATTAACAACAATAATGATCGGTAAATATAATTGCATTACCTCCACCATGGACGTTTAAAATACGTAAAACCGATGGAGACTTTTAAATGGGACAGGGAAAACGAAATACGAAAATTAGTCTAGAATTTTATGTCTACCAATAATGAGACTTGAACATGTTCTGTGAAGAATTTGTTTACCAATAAAGGCCCTGAAATGACAAATTGTTACCATAAAGTCACTTCGGTTGAAAATTCCTCTAGGTCCATACACTTACATATTAAGGTACTTGGCCTTTATATGGAGGATACGCACAAATATCGAAAATCGTATTTTTTAAGTTAGGAAGTTAGAAAGGTTTGCCACATAACGAGAACTCAAAAATATCAAATTGGGGCTAACTCAACTGAAAACATGTCCTAACAACAAATAGGAGTACCGCTAAAAACGTGGACCGATATTTATATATATATATATATATCATTATTGGTAGAAGATTTGATACCAAAATATCAAATTACGGCCAAATCAGAACCATGGCAACCACCCCCAAAATTCCGAATAAAGGACGATACCCCCATAAGGGGGCTATCCTTAAATTTTGAATAATATTGATATTTTTAAGTAGCAAATTAGTTTACCCAATAAGTGGATCAGTAATTATCTTTTTTGAAAAGAAGTGAAGTTTCATCTAACTTATGAAGAAGAGTATAAAAAAAATTTTCTCAGTGCTTCCAAAGTCGTTTATGAGATCGTCACAGGGGATGGATCGAATGGATCTATGCGTATGAACCCGAAACAAAACATCAATCGTCCAAATATCCACGAAAGTTCTTCATTGAAGGAGCACTTCGAGGTAAATGGGCGCCTAGTTCTTCTGTATACCTGTTCGACTGTTCTGCTTGAGCTTGGACGATGACAATGCGAGCTCTCAAACATCGGCTCAAACCAGCATAGGCAGAAACGCTTTGAAATGGCGCCCAACGATTTCTTTTATTCCTTCACATCAAAAAAATATACTTCGCTTGAAGATGGCGATGAAGCGTTCAGAAGTCATGTTTTGAGGGTTTCTCAATCGAACTTGAAAAGTTGCTTCGACAACTGGAGAATACTTTGAAAAACAGCAACAAAATTGTTGATAAGAAACATTCGCATTTTCGTTATTAGGCAGAAATATATATTGTAAGCATGGCACGTCAACAAATATTGATTAGTTTTAGAGGCTAAAGTTTCCTAAAACACTTCTGTAACCAATTAAATTTTTTTTAAAAGAGGCGAAATTTGTAAAAAAATCTTCATTGATGAGAGATACATTAGACAATAGATTCAGGTATACATGAAATAAATGGAGAACATACAGAAAACACAAATTTATAATTTCGTGACTTCTCCCACTGTCAAATTTATGACCGAGTTTAATAAATCTGATTTTTTCATCTACTCGTAGCTATATATAAGTGGTTTATAAATAATTCATTATAAATATATATTTAATTTTTATAAATCTTACGAAAATTTGAAACAAAAGTAATTTACTTTTTGGTATTTTTAAGTAATTCATTATTTTTTGAAATCTAAACCACAAAAATTACCTCTGACGCCCTGCAATGGTTAAATGATGGCATGTATAATATTCACCAATATAAATTAGGTTTCGTAATTAACATAATATTATTATAATCAACAAAAAAATTGTTTTGTTAGAAAAAAAATGATAATTTTTTTTTTTAGAGATGGGATTCCTGTAACATAGGTCTATCTGTAAAATAATAGGGTTCCTGTTGGTATACAACCAAAAAAGAGGGAAAGAAGAAAAAAAATAAACAAAATTAAATGAAATGAAATAATCTATTAAAAATGTTGAAAATAGAAAAAAAGTCACACACATAAACACCATTAAATGAAAATAATCTACAAAACATTTTGTAAAGTAAAAATAAAACAAATTACATTAAAAAATATATATTCACAATAATAAAATGCAGCGATAATCAAGGCAATATGTAAATATTAAATGTTAAACACGCACAATTATGTTGAAATAAGAAGTGTTTGTTGTTATACTTGTATGAGTAGTAGTTTATATTTTTAATACTGTCATCAAGTCACATATACACGCACACATATTATTAATTAAATTATATGCCAATATATGTATATATATTTTAAATTGTATATATTAACATACAATTTTTCGCATTATAACTTTATTATTATAAATGGTATATAAAAAGGGGAATATATGTTTTTTGTTTTTGGTGTTTATGTACTATGATTGAGTAAGTGTTGCTGTGTTTGAGTATGTGTGTTAGTCAGTTTGTTACCAGATATCAAAAGTAATTTAAATTAAATGTCAATAACATTATTAAGCAGATAGACAGTGTAAAGGCAGTTTAAATTAAATAAATTAAGAAAATATTTAAAATGCGGTTATTACAAAAGAAATATAATAGAATATTTGAGAAATTGTTAATTTTGAGCGATTGGTTTTGAATGCCAAAGAAAATGTGGGAAATTGGATAGAAGAGCATTTTCTAGAAATATATCACTAAGGTTTTCTATTAAATAAATTAAAATTAAAAATCGTTACAGGTAACGCATCATGAATCTATTCGTATGAGTTCGAAACAAAACAACAATCGACAGTGTGGGTCTTCATATTCAAACAATTGGTCGCCTGCATCTTAGGCAAACCTTGTAGTGACCGGTCCGATGAAAAAAGTAGGCCGTTCAATACAGACTGCTACACCCCTATTTGTTTGTCTATTTGTCTTCGGCGAAATTCCAAAACGAACGAATTCTCTACCCAATGATACAAGCCAATATACCAGCCCACAGCCGAATGGGCCAAACGTGCCTGAAATACCAAAGTTCTGTCTAGCTCATGAGGAAGAATACAAAAATATTATCTTGCTGCTTTCAAAGTTGTTTATAAGATCAGCTCAGGGGACAAAACGAAAGGGTCTATGAGTATAAAACCAAAGAAAAACATCATTCGACCGTGTAGGTCTTCGAAGTCGAACAAGAAGCACTTTGAAATAAATTATAGCCAGGTTTTTCGGAATACCTGGCCATGTGGCGAATATTCTGCTTAAGCAACGACAGGACCTTGACAATGCGAGCTCTCTAACATTGGCTTGGCAGTGGCACCCAATGACTTCATTTGATTCCCTCACAAATCTCCGTTGATTGAAGATGGTGTTGAAGCATTCAGAAGCCATGTTTATAAAGTTTCCGAATCGGAGTGGAAAAAATTTGCTACGACAACTGGATAATACTTTGAAAAAGTTAATAAAAAAATGAACGTTCGGCAGTGGCGCCCAACGACTTCCTTTGATACCCTCACATCAAGAAAATATCCGTCGCTTGAAGATGGTGTTGAAGCGTTCAGAAGCCATGTTTTGAAGTTTACCGAATCGGAGTGGAAAAGTTGCTTCGACAACTGGATAAAGGGACAATGTGTATCTGAAGACACAGATAAATTCAAAATTTGAAATTTTGCTAAATGTAAACCTGGGAAACATATTCTTTAAATATCCGCACTTAGATAAACTTCGAAATATCCGCACTTAGATAAACGTCGAAAAAAAAATCATCGAGAGTCCTTGGAAACTGTTTTTCTTTTTTAAATCCACATTCGGATATACTTTGGGAAACTATTCATTAAAACAGCCACAATGGAATTGGCCTTGAAAAATAATTTTTTGTAAAAAAATCCGCACTCCGATAGACCTCCGAAAATTATTCTTTGCAAAACCTTAAACATTCATGCCTGACTCACTTTGTAAAATAGAATCAGTGAGAAGAGCAGTGAGGAGGATAATATTATACCCTACACAACTAGCACTGAACTCTAACATTCTGCGGATTTATATTTTGAATCTGAGCGTTATTTCTCTATATGTGCACTCTGTTGATCGATTAGGTCAAAATCTTCTCATTCTTATCCTCGCATCTTTTCCGAATCGTGTTTACCCGGAGTAAACATTTAAGGCATAAGATTCAAAATTTGTTATTTCACACTGATAAGGACCTAATAATAGTGAACGCTAGTTTTGGGTCCATATCATCCCCTTAAAATCATCTCTCTGGGATATACTGTCAACTTCTCCAGTATATGACCTTCAAAAATCGATGTCCATTTGACTTGACTAAATATTGACCGATTATCTTGAAAAGGTGTATGTCTATTCTATGGGCAGAGGCCCTTCCATCCTTGTTTTTAATGGCTGCCATCCTTTTTTTCAATGGCGGACATGATTGCTGATTACTGGAATATCCCGATTCCAAATTTCCAACACAATTAGAAAAAATGCATATCTGGCTCTGCTATGAACTAGGAATATTGACATAGCTCAATGGCGGACATAGGAAAATTTTTTAAATCGCCTATTTTCCAACCACTGTGGAAAATAGGGAAGATCTGCACCGATTGCATTTACCCAAGTTCCTACGATAACTATACTTGTACTTCTAGAGTTGTTGAGATTTTCACTTCGAATTTTAATGAGACATTCTTGAGAGATTCTTGAGGTAGAAGTTCATTCCATTTTTTTGAAACCGAAAGTAGGGAGGAGTCCCATTAAGAAAGATGTCGATAAGGAATTTTAAGTTCAGACGTTGGGCCTCGAAATAATTATATTTTATGGAAGCTAAATAAAAATTGGAAAAATAATTGATCTAAGTCGGATCAAGTACGACAATAATTAATAGCAACATAATAAAAAAATAATATAGAGAGATGAGTTGAGGTAAATATGTAACATTGATATGTGTTAGTAAGATAATATATGTTTAATAGTTTGTACTCTATGTAAATTATTTTTCGATGTGCAAATACGTATGCGTGTATATGTTTTGAAAACAATGACAAGAATAACAACAAAAAGAGGTTTATTAAATTTCTTTAAACATTGAAATAAATGAAAAAAAAAAATTAAAAGAAATAATAGAATATAAAATATTTTCGAAAAAATTAAAATATTCCTAAATATTTATCTTTTTAAATATATTCGTTAGCATTTATATTTTTGTATTATTCTTTTCCTATATAAAGTCTTTTGGAATTTGTTAAATTTCAACCTAACAGCTATTCGTCTTAAAAACTAATCAAAGTATTTACCTCAACAGACTATTCGATCACTGATTTTTTGTTTGAACTCGAAATTTGAATTTGAAGCATTAACAAGTTTTTTGTTTAGAGACACAATTTTCAACAGCATTTTGCGGAGGGAGAGGAGGGGTAATATATGGCTAAATTCAAAATAAAATCTTAATTTGGGGCTCATTTTTTTCAATTTAAATTTGAAATGAATACTCGTTTTAATAAAGTTTGTCATTTCAAATTTTCTTTTAAAATATTTGAGCCCCAGTTTATCTATCAAGTTCTATTACTTTTGAGTTTCAATCTTCATCCAGCCTATATTACCCCTCCACTCTCCTTCGGATATATGTATGTATATAAAGAGCAGCAACAATAGAAAGTTCAACATTATTTTACAAATAAATAATAATAATAGAAAAATATTAAAAATTTCATATATATATAGAGTATAAATATATATAACATTTACATATAAACATTTACAGCAGCTGTACACATAAAAAACATCAAATTATATATGTAGTTGTGTTAGACAATTATGGCCTTTAAGTAATTTTTGTTTCACATCAATATTTTTTGGTAGGTTGTTGTTGTTCTTGTTTAGTTTGGTTAGACGGCAGTCAGGCAGGAAGGTTGTTTTTTTTGTTGTTGTTTGTTGCGCAGCAGCACCTTCGTTAGACAATGATTTCTACATTTGATGTACATTGAGATGCGTTTGTGCGTAAGTATGTATATCTCTATTTTCTTTATGTTTTTGTGTATTTAAATTTATATACAACTTTCCTGGATGCGATTCGAGGTGGTAACGACTTCCGGTCGAAACCGGTATTCACTGATCGATGATGTTACCGATGGATTATTGGGACTTAGCAGACTTACTTCCATTGGCTGAGTGGTGGGATGATAGGATGAGAGTGATGATGATGTTGTTGTTGTACTACTAAAGGGTAAACCCACACCCAACGGTGGACTACATGTGGTAATACCTTTTTTGTTCAATGTGGCATAACTCTGTAATGAAAAAAAAAGAAGGAGAAGAAGATGTGAACGGTAATGGCAAAATAACCATGATGTAGTAAAAGCAGAATATGTATATAAAAGAAATGAAGAAATGAATGATAGCACAAAGCCAGATGGCAATAGTCATGGGTGATGCTTGCTGATGATGATGTCGACGATGGCATTGACCATTTTGTGTTTTATGTGTAATAAACAAAATGTGTGTGTGTGCGTCTGCTTGTGTATATAGAAAAATGTAGATATATAAAATTGTATCCTTGTTTTATTTTTAAATAATATGTTCTGGCTTAAAATGTATTAAGGGCATTTTAATCAAGAGTGTTTTCCTTTTTTCTAGATTCCTTTTTTTTTTTTTTTGCAAGCAAAGTATGTGTGACTGTGTGTAAAGGTATTTAAGGCCTGTCCTATTTTGTTTTAGCTTTCTTCATCTTGACTACAGAACTAGATCCCATAGTAGGACAAAAAGAAAAAAATATGTTTCTGTTTTAATTCCCTCAAGCTATTATATGTCACATAAAATGTGACCATGAGTTGTGTGATTTTCTTTGTTATTTTCATTCTTGTAAAATCATCATCATCGTCGTCGTCTTTGTTACTTTCCTAGCTGTGTTTTTTATTTATATTTGTTGTAAATGTATTTTCATTCCAATTTTAAAGGAAAGTGAAAACAAACAAAACATTAAATTGCTAAATATTTTATAAGAAATGAAATGACCTAAAGATTTATTTAAACCTTGGTATGCATGAATGGAAGAAAATCAATTTTAGGGTTGACCTAGAAGGTAAGATGAACAAATATTTTTATATGGAAATATGCTATTCCATTTGAAACACCTTGACATTTTTAATAAGAGTAAAAATAGACTTCGTCATATTATTTTTGGTTAAGAAGTATCCCCCTGCTCTTTTTCTGGGAGCGAGAGTCATTGGTCATGCATTTTTCCTTGACGTGCGGGAATAAAACGAAGTCATTGGTTGTCAAGACAGGGCTGTAAGGTGGATGACCAAACAATTTAACGGTCTGGCCGGTAAAACAGGCCCTTATTTCAGCCAAATTGGGAGAGATCGCGTCATACGCTTCACCATGATTCCAATTATCTTCTTCGTTTTTAAAAACATTTCAAAGATTTCAGGCTAAAAAAATGTGGTTGACCTCTCAGAATTGACCGTCATATATTGTTCGAGCAGAAAAGTGGCCATATTACCAGTTGTTGAAGAAACAGGCGAACATTTGCTTTTCCCCTATACAGTATTCTTTGGATTTAGTACTTCTTCGGAGACCGACTCGGTCGATTTTTATTTGGTTTAGGGAACATACACACAGATCCATGAATCCTCGCCACTGACGATCTGATAAAAATCTTTAAAGGTTAGAAGTTTGAAATTTTACACACAGTACAGTCCTCATAATGGTCCCGTCCCATTTTCGGTATTTTGAACGCTGCATTTCCATATTTTGCGTTACGGGTAGGAAACATCATTGCAGAATATTTTTGACGTTCGTCCACATAGTCCCCCTATTTTCGGTATTTCGAATGTTTTAGTCGTTTTCCTAACCGAATCGCCTGTAGGTTGATACTCCGGGTTATTGGTGAAATCTCTTTTGAAGTTTTGTTTCACCAAAAAATCCCTTCGAAGTATTCGTAATTTGGCATTCCGGGTTTTTTTGTAGGAATGGAAACATCTCTGCAGAAAAATGTTTTATATAGGTCCATGTATTGCTAGAGTCCCTATGGTCCCAGCCCATTTTCGGTATACTGAATATTTTAGTCGCATTTCCTTCTCGAAATGGCTGTAGTTTGACATTCGGGTTTCATGGACGGTTAGAAACACATTTGGAAAATAGTTTTTGTATAGTTCCACTCTTCAAATATCCGAACCGCATTACACCACACTGCAATTTAACGCTCCAGGTTATTGGAGGTTGAAAAACATTTGCGCAGAAAAGTTGGGATCTTGGTCCATGTTTTGACATAGCCCCTATAATGGCTCGCATCATTTTCGGTAGTTTGAGGGATTGATTTACATGCAGAAGTGATTGGAATTGGAAATTCTGGGTTTCTGAGAATAGAAAACATTTGCACAGAAAATGTTCCATATAGGTCCATGTTCTTACATAGATCCCATATAGAGGTCCCCCTACATTTGTCGTATATAAAATATACTACGCCAATTTTCCAACCGGAGTGCTTGTAATTTTAATCTAGCAGGCAAGTTTTGGAAGCCACTCTACATTGCTGGAAAATATAACGATTTCATTTTTTTTGCACAAATCGACAGGACATTTTCCTAGCTGATCCAGTGAGAAAAATCCTTTTTAGGATCAGGTGTTCATGCAATATTAAATGTATGCTTGTGGAAGAAATGTTCTGTAAATCACTTTCATCCTGCACTCAGATAACACACGACATTAATGTTCTGTACCATAATTTAGTCATTGAGCCCCGATAGGCTTTTTTAACCCATTTTTATACAGTGGTATAGGATGGTGCAGCAATACATGATCGTACGTCAATCCGTACTGAGAACGTTAATGCTAAAAAATTTAACACTTTCCAATGAAAATTACACATGGCGCTAGGTAACACCTTGTTTGGTATAGGCTATAAATATATAGCAGTCATCAGTTATTGTCGAGTGTTTTCGATTGTAATATTATACAGCCTCTAGACTTTATCGTCCCCATATTCTCCATATTTCTACAACTGCAAACCTCATTCATTTTGGAAACAAATCAAATCTTTTCCAACCCTTATACCTTTCCCGCAAATGTCATCCCTCGTATCCTTATCAAATTTACGCAATATATATATATATATATTGACACAACAATTTTTAATAAATTATTAATGTAGTTCTATTAACACATTCACTGAAAATATTTATTCAATAATGTTATTTGGATTCCAATAATTCCTCTGTCTCACACACTCACACACACCGATTAAATGTCATTACCATGATTATGCCTGCATAAATAACTGATTAATTTCTATTGAAATTAAAAGTGCTGATATACATATTTATAATAAATTAAATTTTCCAATTAATCATTATTAACACAGACATTAATTGGATTTCATATTAAAATACAAATTGTGTCAAAATGTAAAGCAGGAGAAAATTGCAATAAAATTCCAAGTGGAAAAATGGAAGGGGGGAGATAAACCGTTTCTTAACATTTTCAAAAGAACGATTTTGAAGAGCTACAATTCTCAGGAAAGAATTATGAAATAAATTCAAATTGTTAACATTTATATTGCCTCTTTCTGGGAAATTGTGGAGCTATCTTTTTAAAAAGAAATTATTTATTTAAACATACCTGAGACATTATTCAATACATGGATTTTTCTATTTAACTTCATTCGTTTTTTTATTTTTTCTTTTGCTCTTCAAACTTTAAAGCTTAAGTAGAGAAGAAAACTTCTTATAAAATATTCCATTTAGTTTTGTTTGTTTTCCTATCATTTGCTATTGATCTTTGTCCAAAGAGAAAAGACTTAGTAACTCTACTCTGCAGGCCATGTTGCCTGTATTATTTACACCCCCCTTTATAGTTCATTTATTTTTTATTGACATTTTCTGTGTTTTCTTGAGTCGTTATTTTTTTATACTTACAATTTGTTTGCTCGGCCTAAATGTGTAATGCAGCACCTCATTGCCAATGCCAAGGCTGCCATTATTACTTTTTAATGAACCTAAACTGGATACACCATCGGCACTGCTTAATGCCGAACCATTTGTAATGCCAATAACACTCCCACTGCCACCCAGTGTGTCCGGGCCGCCGCCGCCGCCATCTGTAGCATCTGGTGTGCAATAATCACGTTGCAGTAAACGCGCCGATGGGCTACGGAATATAGGTGAAGCCATCATAGACTTCAGTGGACGTTTTTCTATAATGAAAGCAAAAGGAAATAAAAGAATACACGATAGTTAGAGCGAGATGAAAAAGTGATATAAAAAAATGTGAAAAGATAAGTACAAAGTACAACAATATTAATTAACAGCTTGTTATATAGTTTGCAGCATATTATGGACGCAACACACACAAACAGCAACAACAGAACTAAACAAAAAAAATGTTATATTAATTGTGAAAAACACACAGTTTTAACAAAGTTTTTAATTATACAGTCGCTGAGAAAAAAATAGACACTAGGAGTATAAGATAACAAAGGTTTGGTGAAAGGAAAAATGTTCCAGGAATAATATTTAATTAATTATATAATATTATATTGGTGAGGATGCCGAAAAATTAATGTAAGGACTTTTTTTCATAATTCCATCTTGAAAAATATTAAATATACAATTGGACCGGGACCTCCACCATGAGATAGACATTCCAAAAATACGAAATTTTTTATGTTGAATAAATAGAGCTAGGGACTCAAGTTTACTGCAAATGGCTCGTGAACTTTGTAGGGATATGCGAAAAATGTACTTATATTGAAAATGTTCACAATGACAAAACTTGTTTACCCAGCAAGGTCACGGAATACCAAATTAAAGCCATTTGGGAAGCTAATGTAATAATTCCACCTGGACAAAAAATATTAAAGCCCAAGCAATTGAACAGCAAGTAAAATAAGTGAAAACCAATAAGGAAAGTAGTAAAGTCGGACTGGGCCGACTATATGATACTCTTCACCAGCTTGGGTATATTATACATAGTCTCCTAACAGATGTCACCTTTTCGAAGGAGCATTGACATGAAATTGAACGTAAGATATATAACAACATTGGGTCACCATTTATATTAAATCGGACGAAAATATATACGGGAGCTATATCTAAATCTGAACCGATTTCCTCAAAACTTAGCACACATCATTCTAGACTCAGTACAGTACGCTATGTCGAATTTCGTGCAAATCGAAAGATATATAAGGACTTTAGTTCACCATTTACATAAAATCGGTCGAAAATATATATTGGAGCTATATCTAAATCTGAACCGATTTCCACGAAACTAAGCACTCATCATTCTAGGCTTAATTCAGTTCGATGTGCCACATTTGGTGCAAATCGAAAGATATATAGGACCTTTGGTGCACCATTTACCTTAAATCGGACGAAAATATATATGGGAGCTATATCTAAATCTGAGCCGATTTTTCCCAATTTCAATAGAGTTCATCCTTGGGGCAAATAAATGAGCTGTGTCGAATTTCATCAAAATCGGATCATAAATGCTACCTGTATTTTGTTTACAATTTAACAGGGACAGACGGACGACGGACATGCATATGCACAAAGACATAATACCCTGCAGCACAGTGTGGTGAAGGGTATAAAAACAGCCTCTATGGTGGAGGGTATCAAAATAAATTATGTTCGACCGGGCCATGCATATAGACGTATATGTATGGGGGTTATGTTCTTGTAAAATGTCAGAAGAAAACAAATTAGCAAACTTCAGACACACGGGTAGGATAAATTGGGCTACGAGGGCTCGAGTACACTGTAAATGGCTCCTGCCATTTGTGGGTGCTCTATAAAAATTGACTTGTATTAAAAATAAATATGCTAAGAGGAGAACTTTCTTCCCTGTAAGATTCCAGAATGTCAAATTTTAGCCACTTCATAGACCATTAAAATTCCTATAAATAGGTTGGAGACTATACATAAAGCTCTGTCGATATTTATAATTTTTGGTAGGAAAATTTGACCCCTAAATAGAGCACTAACTAATTGTAATTCCGACAAAATTGCGAAAATTATGGGGATCGATATTGGGAACATTTACTATGATAGAGTTGATGCTCAATTACAGCCAATTCGGTCGAAAATTTTTATGAAAGTCAATATGAAGCCAATATGCCGAAAATAGGGGGTAAGTATAGTAGTTATCCAGAAAAATAGAATAATATTGAGAATTTTCGATAGAGAGATTTACTACCGGATGCAGAATATATACAGAAAATGAGCGTAGGAAAATTTACAGCACAATGGGTATCAAAAATAAAAAAATCAGCTATTTTGGTAGAAATAAATTAATCCCTTTATTCTCTTTCCATGCAGAACTTTATTTTGCCTCCATCTTCCCCTCCCAATCCCATTCACAACATACTCACTTTCAATTACAAAATTAAAACCTCACCCCTATTACTCTCTCGCAAAAAAAAGAACACCTACCATCTAATTCAAGCATAATTGTTGAAATTGCCCGCTAATACCAAAAAGCTTCTTTCCACTAATATGGCTAATGGCTACGTTTAAATACTTACCATATTGATTTGGTATAACATCTGGATCTGTGTCATCGCCTTCAGGCGGATCGCCCATCATTTGTGGCGACTGTCGTTGTTGATAATGATGATGGGTAGTTGACCTTAATGTCGATGAATCCATAATGCCACCAATAATACCACCACCACCTCCACTGCCACCCATACTTAAGGCTGATGGCGATGAAGCACCGCCACCACCGATACCACCTCCTATACTACTGCCACCACCACCACTACCCACAACAGCTTGTAGTTTGCCATCACCATTCGATTGCAATAGACTGTGATGGGCCTGATGATTGTTCTGTTCGTAATGATTATGATGATGATTCGGTTGCAAGGGGTCCAGTTGACAATCGGCGGGTATTGAGAGTTGTGTGTGTTTGGTTGGTTTTAAATTGTTGTCGTTTTGGCTGAAAGGAAAAAAGATAGAACAAAATTAGAAATAAATTAAGTGAAATTAAATTAATATATTTTATTAAAAAAATAATAATAAAATTAAAATATTTATATTTATATAATGTGTCCCGTCATTATAATAAGTTAAATTCCATAAGGATAATGATAAGCAAACATGAAAATGCAGCAAGATCTTCCAGTATACTTCAAACATTATAAAATTTCTATGAGGTCTTGAGATATTGTTATATTATGTTATAGCTCCCGGTACCGGGAGCTATAACAAAATATGGACGAATATATCCTTCAGATTTTTTTAATGCGAAATAATGACTCAGGTGCTCACAGAACTCAGTGGGCCCCGGAGAAGTAACTTTCTATAGAAAAAATCCATGTTCAGAGGCTCCACAGGAAACTAAAAATCTTCCAAGTAGACATTTATTACTACCCACTAAAAAATTGCCGATAGCCACAATGAGCCATTTTTTCTCGATAAAAAATATCCTGTTTTGAAACATTATCCTTGCAATATAGTATACATTTCCTTAGCCTCAAACAAATTTAATTTTGTTAACATCGACTTACGGTGTCAAACAAAAATTTCATATTGACCACAAACAGAGAAGCTAGGAATTGCTGAAATGTCAATGTAACCACATCTGTCAAAAAACAACCTTGCAAAATTAGATTTCACTTGAAACACTATGACCATGCATTTCATTCAAACGCTGCTAAACTTATGGATGAATGCTTGTAATGTGTTTGTCATACGCCCCCTGTGGCAAAACACACACGCACACACACACAACTACAACAAAGAACATTTTGTTAGGGTAATTTTATTTAATTAAATGTAATCGAATACTCAGCACCAAAAAATGTTTACCCTATGCGTGTTGTTCAACGGAATACACGGAAATAACATTGTAATCGGCCAAAGGGAAACCTTTAATATTTATGATGGAAACAAAAAAAGAGCAACATCGATAGTGGTGTTGGCCTTTAGAACCAACCACACAAATAACAACAACACTGTTCGGTCACATAGAATGAAAAATAGAAATAAATGGGTTTAGCTTTTCGTACACACACACCCACCCACATCGAAAATAAAGTGTACGGACACCACCACAACTAAATGTTTCCTTTTTTCGGTTGATGATAAACACACACACACAAAAGGATCAATGCTGCTTTAGTTGTCCAGTGTATTAATGTCTAAAGGTGGCTTTGCCCTGCCATATCCTATCAACGACATGACGTTTATTTTTCCAGCAGGTTTTGTTTTTGTTGTTGTGTTGTGTAACATTAGCCATTTCGGACATAACCGTCTCCGCCCACCCATACTAACTAATACGATATTGGGTTAATTTATTTAATATTATACACTTTGATGTGTAGGCGTCATGTTGGATTTACAGTTGTGACAGTCACTATTTGTGCAGGGTGTTTGTGTAACAGAAAGGATACCCGAGAAGAAAAAAATAAGATAGATATATGTATGGATGTCCTTTGAAGATATACATATAATTATGTTTAGCTGTGTGGGTGGGTGGTTGTATGTGTAATAATTCAAACCAGACATAATGATATTTGAGATAAATGGATATCCTTCACGTCTTTTTGTTGGTATTAATGGTATTAATGTTGTTAAGCCTTCGATTTGGGAGGGATGGGGTGTCAAAGGTTGCAATAATATTAATATTAAATTCCAAAAATTTTCAGCAAAGAGTATTGACATTTATTAGCAATGATGTTTCCCATCCCACGAGCAATTATGTTATACTGTGGAGACTTCTAATGTAAGGAAATAAATGGGGGAATATATTGAAAATACCAAAACAGCGGACCTTTACCGACAATTGTACCAAACGATTGCTGTATGCTATAATGCTTACGAAATACAAATCTCTGCAATTTTTAATGAGGATTTTTCCCAAAATCTCAAAAACATCAAAACGTGGTCCGATGTTGATAACGCATGGAAGGGTGGATCATCAAAATTGACCAATATCGACTACATCGTGTAGGAAATACCGAACAATTGGAGTTAGCACTATATGAGGGTGTATGCGGAACAAATCAGTTGATTATTTTAATATAAAATATATATACTTATATGGGTACTACCCCCAAAAGGGGACAAATATAAATACTTTTTGGGAAGGAATTTTTTTTACCAAATACGTCAACAAAATGCCAAATTACAGCGAATTCGGTTGAAAAACACGCCCAAAATGCCGAAAATTGGGTGTACCGTTATATGGGGGCTGCCGGAAAAAGTGGACCTATATTTATAATTTTAATGGAGAAATTTGGTACCCAAAAATTACCCTATATACAAAATTTCAGCCAATTGGATTGAAAAGCGCGCTCAAGAACCCCAACATATCGGAAATAGAGGGATAACCTTATATGGGGGCTACCGGAAATATATTTATAATTTTTGGTGGAGATATTTGCTACCCAAAAAGAACCCAATGTACCAAATTTTAGCGAATTTGGTTGAAAAACGTCCATAAGAACCTCAAACTACCGTAAATTGTGGGGTACTATTATATGGGGCCACCAAAAAAAGTGGAGAGATTTGGTACCCAAAAAGAATCCAATGTACCAATTTCAGTGAATTCGGTTGAAAAACGTTCTCAATAACCCCAAAATACGATAAATTGAGGGGTACCGTTATGTGGAGGCTACCAGAAAAAGTAGGCCGATATTTATAATTTTTAGTGGAGATATTTGGTATCCAATAAGAACCCAATGTACCGAATTTTAGCGAATTCGGTTGAAAATTGCACTCAGGAAATCCAAAATATCTAAAATTGAGGGGTACTGTTATATGGGGACTATTCGAAAAAGTGGACCTATGTATATAATATTTAGGTGAGAGATTTCGTACCCAATAAGCTTTTTTGCATTTCAAAAGCTAGCCAAAATTTCCAAACCAAAGGATATTTGACATTTAGGGTTTTTGAAGGCTGATACGTAAAAAATTTGCAATACAGGCCCATGTTTGAGATATGCCCCATATGATATTACCCATTTACGGATATAACTGATTTTCGATGTTTTTTTTTGACAATAAACAATGTTTTTTCTTTTGGATAAACGTCTTTGTAGAAAATTTTGAAATATTCCCCATAAAAAATATCGTTTTATTTTCAACATTTTGACCGCATTTTCTAAACGATCGAACTGATGTTCGATTTTTTTACTTTAAAATAAGTTTCTCAGATGGGTATATGTTTTTTCTATATATAGAAGGACCGGTACACTTACAGAGGTTCTTTAAAATGTTTTATATATAATTTGTAGAAGGTTTTCTACACAGAAGGTTTGTAGGCCCTCGTATAGACGTCCCACCGAAAGTCTTCTACATAATGAAGACCTGTAGAAGTGTGTCACATATAAAAGACCAGTAAAATTATTTAACACCTGTAAAAGAATACATAGGATCTTATATACATGGACGATTTTCAGAAGTTCATCTAAATTCCAGAGTTGGCTTCTAAGAATTTCTCAGTGATGTGTACTTCCCAGAGAAGATTTTTTACATGGAGAAGGCCAGTCGTATATCTTTCACGAATAATAAGGTCTGAAGAACTTCTGATTTATATTGAAATTCAGTCTGAAGAATTTATCCAAGAAGTCCAGTTTTCTGAATCTAAAATACGCGTTAAAAGACTCCTATTTATAAAAGATTATATGCCTGCGTAAAATTTGCTGTTTTTAGATGTCTAATGAAATTATACCCAATTGGGTCAGTTTGAATTTTTTAATTAATTCTCCATCCTCTTTGATTTTCTTTCATTTTATTTTTCTACAAACTTTATCAAATTATCTTACCAAGAATATTTTTCGTTGTTGTTGTATAATTTTCATTAACTTACCGATTGGAAAATCGTCGATAAATTGCTGCCAATATAATGCATGAAATGGCAAAAAGTAGAGCACAGAATAACGTAAGACCAGCTAGGAAAGGCGACAAAGGTACGGTCAAGCCATTGGAAGCACCTGTAAAGAAAGGGAGGGAGAAAAAAACAAAAATAATATAAATATAATAATGTTTAGAAAATTGCACAAAGATAACAACAAATATCCACTTATACATATTTATCTAAACCGTAACCTTACAAACAATCCATGGTATATCTAAACATATTCATGGTTTGTCGGTCATGAATGTTTGTGAGTGTGTGTTTGCAGAGCAGCAATAAATGCAGTTTGTGTAAAGGTTTTTGAGGTTATGCAATAACTAACCGACCTTTTAAACTTTTATGAGACACAAAAGAACAATGAAACTGGTGGCTTTTGAGGAAGTAAACAACATTATGTTTATAAGATTAGATGTTAGAGACAGGGGCAGGAGCAAAGAAGATGTATGCAAATATTCAATAGTTTTAAATATCAGCATAGAGAAGAACAATTTTCGAATTGATATCATTCAAACTTGAAATGAATATGAGATTTTACAAATATGTTTACAGAGCTATATGTGGAATCAATTTTAATTGTCAAGTACCTAAAGTTAGCTTTCTTTTCTCGGAAACTAAGGAAGCCCTAATATTTTTATTTCTATTTTTAAATTCTTAAAAAAAACTGGGGAAGTTTTATTTTTTCATTCCGAATTTTTAAGTCACAATAACTGTCCCCTAGCTACGTCCCTTGTTTATATTTTCCCTTACAATCACCTGTAGTTTACTGAATTACACACGGCAAAACAAAAAACTTTCGAAAGAATCACCCGAAAGATATTGGCAAAAAAAGTAACACAAACTAAAACAACAACAGTTTAAAGATGGATATAAATTTAGTTACAAAATACTAACAACAACATCAAAAAACAGTAGACCGAAAAGGGAGAAGAATATGCGAAAAAGAATGCCGGAAACTACTTGAGCAACATACCAACAAAAACAACAGAGACAATAAACAAAAGTCAATTGCATTTGAGTCAAAACAAAAGAAAGCGTATGTGTTGTGTTGCTCCACATTTTTTGTTTCTCTCTCGGCGTTCTATTCCAGGTGGATACACATGAATAGAATGCTTTAAAAAATGATGGCACAGGAATACTCCTTATACTCAGCCATACGCTTTTTTGTTTTGCAGTCAATGGTAATGGTGATAGTTGTTAAGGTGGTGGGCAATGATCAAGATGTAACATATGCGGCATGTTCTCCACGCGAGCCACCAGCAGTTGTAGCAGCAACAATTGTAATGGAAAATAAATAGTGTATGAACGAAATATAGAAGGCCAAGAAGGAATATCTTGGGAAAACTCTGGCATCAAAGGATATATGTAGGGAAAACGCATTCACATTCTGATGGTAGCTAAAGTTTGTGTTGTTATTTAGAAGTAGAGCAAGTTTTACTTAAAAAAAAATAAAAAAGAATCGAACGTACGAATGCATTGTAGTGTAAATGAAAATGGCAAAATAAGTAAAGAAACTTTGCCTTAGAAGTCAAATAACAACAATGAAAAATGCAGGTGTTATCAATCGTTGTTGGTTGGTTGGATTGTTGTTGTTGGCATTAAGAAAATATACAATCGATAGGAGAGGAATTTAATGGACAAAGAAGTTGTTTAGTAGAATCGGTAAAAATTAGTACAAAAATTAAACAGTCAAAGAACTTTCAACATGGAAGTCCTTCAAAAGGTGTCTTCTTCAAAAATGTCTCCTAAAGGTCTAACCTATAAATACAATATTTTATACTGAGATATGCTAGATCTCTTAATGGTAAGGTATATAAATCATTTTTAGAAGACTTTCTATAGGTCAAAGAGGGCAAATATAAATAATGTTGGGAAGGAGATTTCTTACCAAATACGTCAGTAAAATACCAACTTAAAGATAATTCGGTTGGAAAACACGCTCAAAATACAGAAAATTGTGTATAGGTGTTAATTTTTATTAGACTTTCCGTAGGTCTACTACGTGAATACATAGTTGTGAACTTAAATATATATATAAATATACTTTTGTCGATTTTTTATAAATCATTTACCAAAAATTTCCAGTATTTGAAAAAATTGGCTTTGGCACACTCATAACGATTCCGCAAATGCATTGTTATTAGGGACAGCCTCGTCCATTACGACAATTTTTCTTAACAAAAGAAGCATTCAAATATTATCATACACTCACTGGAAAATGTCTGGATGATCTGATGGTGAATTTTTTTGGAGAATACAGCTGAACATTTAAATAAAATTATAACTTGTATTCCCTTCACCAAAAGGGGTAGTGTATATTAACTTCTTCTTAAGGTGACCCCCATTGTGTGTTTCAAAAAAAGTTATTTTTTTATTTAATTCCAACCTACACCAATTCAAGAATGTCTCTAAAAAAATTCAAGTGGAAATCTCAACAACTCTGGAAGATATAGTCGATTTATTGGCGACAAGATTGATTCTCAAACATTAAAAAAGTTTTTTTCGAAATAGTGTTTTACAACTAAGTACTACGATTACTCAACAACTACTAAACCAATCGTTTCCAAGTTTTTTAACGTTCCTCTGTGATTATATAGCTATCGTATAAATTGCCAAACGGTGAAGATCTTGCTCATTATACCCTTCGCCACAGTGTGGTACAGGGTATTATGTCTTTGTGCATATGTTTGTAACAGTCAAAAATAATCGAGATAGACCCATGGTTCCTTTTGAGAATATGCATAGGATCACTTTCTAAATCAATTTATGCATGTCCGTCCGTCCGTCCGTCTGTCTGTCCATGTTAAATTGTAAACAAAGTACAGGTCACATTTATGATCCGAATTGGATGAAATTTGGCACAGCTCATTGTTTGGTCCAAGGACGAACCCTATTGAAATTGGGAAAAAACGTTCAGATTTAGATATAGCTCCCATATATAGCTTCGCTCCATTTTAGGTAAATAGTCTATTAAAGTCCCTGGAAATCTTTTGATGTGCACGAAATTTGGCACAAAGTTATGAATAAGATCGAGAATGATATCTGCCAAGTTTCGTGAAATTCGCTTCAGGTTTAGATATAGCTCCCATTTTCATCCGATTTAAGGTAATTGGTGCACGAAAGACCCTATATATATTTCGATTTGACGAATTTTGGTATAGGGTACTGAATTAAGTCTAGAATGATGTTGCTAAGCTTCGTGAAAAGATCCATAGCTAGGCCGATTGACACAACGTTCTGATGTTATATAAATTAGTCTCTGGCAAGTTTTCCTCAAATCGGTTCAGATATAGATTTATAACAAAACGCGTCGTCTGTTAGGATACATATGTAAAATATACCCAAAGTGGTGAAGGGTATCATATAGTCGGCCCAGTCTGACTCTACTACTTTCCTTACTGGTTTTTTAACTTAGTTTGTGTTCAAAAATATACGATTTTCCAAAAAAGTCAAAGGTCCGCCATTTTGTTAATATTTGTGCGAAGTCAATAATTCTAGTCAGACATGCAAACTTCATAATACCGTTGGAATTTTTGGATTCCGATTTTCCTTTGAGAGTTATCATTCCCGCCATCAAAAATAAAGACTTTACTTTAATCACAAAAAAAAAAAACAACTATAACTACAAACAATTTTTGTAAATGATTTGTATTCTGTTTTGAATCTTCAAATATATATGTGCAAATTTGAATGTTTATGCCATTTTTCAATCGAAGTGGCTGTGAATTGGGTTTTTGGGGTTTCAGAGGTTGTAACGTTTGTTCTCCTGCCCAAAATCATCAATACTCGCTTAGGTTTGGAGTAGTCCCCGAATTGGCTGTAATTTGGTATTATCGATATTGAATCAACTTTAAAAGCAGCCTCATATAAGCCTCGGTATTCTGGAGAATCAACTTTAAAAGCAGCCTCATATAAGCCTCGGTATTCTGGAGAGTTTTATACGATCAAAAATAAAATTTGTTCTCATTGGGTGGAAAATACATCGAACGAAAACTATCAATATTGGCCCATATTTCGGTGTTGCCTCGGGTTCACATTGGGTGGCAAATCTTCCTATGAAAAATTTCGGTATTTTCCGGAGTTTGGGTGAGCTTTTTAAACAATGTGGATTTAATTATATTTTTTGAATTCTTATCCTTCTCCATTCATCATATACTAAATATTATCAATATTTATCAACGTTTCAGATTAGGTTCTATATAAATACCCCCAATGTGCAACTCCTTTATAAGTATTTTGGTGCATTATTCAAAAGAAGTGACTATATTTTAGCATTTCGATGTGCCGAGATGAATGTTCTCCTAATAGTGGAGGTTATGAAAATTTCGATACTACAGAACTTATCGATGTTTTTACATTTCCGATCAAACACTTTTGTTTTAAAATTGGATTTTCCGAAATCTCTTGTCTGGCATCCCGGCATTTTATGACCTGATTTTTTGCTTTGTGTATAACTTATATGCATGCATTTACTTTCTCTGTCTCTCCGCATGTTCGCATCTTTACATATGGGTAATCTTTGCTTTGAATGCATTCAAAGCTCACATATAAAATTGGAATTTTCAAAATGGAAACGTGCTTCAATATCAGAAATCTTGAAAAAGGGATAACAAAAAGACAGAAAAAACTGATTGTTTAGGTAAAGCAATTCGTAGTCGATTTTTTTGTGAAATGGAATCGATTATGATTTTTTTTTTTGTTTGAGGGATCCAAATTGAAAGAAAATATTTTATAGAAAAGAAATATGCAATTTTTATATTTAATGCCAAACTGAAGCTACATTATTGGCTTATTAATATAATTAAATATTTTTTTAATTTTATTTCGAAAACGTTTTCTAAAAACATAATTTCTTTAAAGAACCCAATAAAATCTTAACATATTTTTTTTAAAAAATGTGTTCTTAATTTTTTATTTCTTTTTTCAATTTTTTCTGCTATCAAAAGTTATATTCTCGTATCCAATTACTTAACTACAATTCATAAGCATCCTAACAAAAGAGATGCCCTTTAAAATTTTGAAGTATAACAAAGCTTCCCAAATGTATATGTATAGCAACACATTGCCATTAATAATCGATAAAATTTATTTATCAATGTTAACATAAATTCCCGCTGATGATGTCCTTTATCCCCCATATTGGCGATTGGTTATTCTCGAGTCGAAGTTCTTGCTTTCTATTTTTTTTGCATTGTGTTAAAGTGAAAAATTCATGAGATTTGCACATTTTTGTTTTTTGCTACTGCTCCATTTTGCATCAACATCAATTGTTGGCTGCTTATTTGTTTCTTTTTTTTGTGAACTGAGTGTGTGTTTGATATCACTCCCCAAAAAAAGTGAGAATATTGCTTTTTATTGCTTCCACAACCGAAAAAAACGACAAAAAGTGCAAGCAATGTCTGCGAAACAGATACACTCTCATATAATGTACAATATATGCATATGTGGCAATGGAATATGGCAAGAATGCTATATATATAGCTATGCCATTTATTTAGCATAAAAACTTCAAGAACATGTAAATGTGGGATAGGTTTCAAAATCGTAAAAAAATATATATGGGGAAATTATGAAATACTTGCCATAACTTTAAGTTTTCCGATTTAGAACACTATTTTCACTATATAAGGTTTACCCCCAAATCGTATATATAGGTTTAACACCTTAACATGTTCAAATAGTCCCATTAAGTTTTTCGAATCAATCAGATTTTTGTCCAGAATGTTGCCGAACCGAGATTTGAATACCCTCCACCTTGTGGTGTACATTCAAAATATGTAAACTATGGGGTCTATGCCACAGGGATTTTGTTGGTTCTTTTGTACATGAAATTGCCCTTAAATTCCAATGCTACCTACTGTATGATAAATATACATTGATCTTTTACAAATAAGGCCATAAGTGGAAGTGGGTTTGGTTTCAGCGGAAGCGTTAACAGCAGCACAAAACCAAGAAATGAGATGCAATGCAGCAACAACAACAACAATATCAACAGCAGCAAAAAACAATCTGAAAGTCAATATCCTGTTTTGCATAATGCAATTTTTATTGATAGTTTTTATTTTAGTTACACATCCGCCCCAAGGTAACATTTACACGTACACAAAGAGCAGTATGCAGAACAATTGCAAGCGATTTCCTCACATATCCCGGACAAATTGTCTACCAGAAATGGTAAGTAGTCAGGGCAATCGTTTTCCTTTTCTTACAGTTCGATTTTTTTTTTCAATTTGCAAATAAATTGTATTTGAGTAGGAAATTCATGTATGTGTGTGTGTACGTACATATATATGAAAAGGACAAATATGTATATTATGTGAAATATATACATTGTTGAATGCATGTATATATGTGGCTGTGTGTGTGTGTGTTTTTTTTTATATATACGCTTTTAAACGTATTCATATCATTTTAGAGATTAATGTCATATCAATGTAATGAAATTGATATCAGTTTTCTATGAAATATATTTTCGCTTCAAAAGATATAAGAATACATATATTTTCCAAGTATTATTAGCATGTACTTGCAATCAATGGGAAATATGTTTGGTTCAGAAAGGGCAATTTTTCATATGCCAGATTAAAAATTTACAATTTCAATTTCTTTCCTAGAAGAATTGCTATTTTCTTTTACCTACTTTGACATCTTGATAATATGGAGAAATTGTGAGATATCTTTAATTTATATAAATATTAACGTATGGACAATTTGCAAAAGGGAATTAGGAAATACATTTTTTAAAATCTATTGGATTCATGAAATCGTTTGAAATAAAATTAAGTAGAATTATGGAATTAAATGTTGAGGATAATAACTTTTTTAATATTTTTGCAAAGTTAAAAAAATATTTTTCAAAGGCGATCAAAGTGTGGAATTCTTAAAAATTTGTTAAAACAAAGTAAAGTGGTTTAGAAATATATATATATATATATATATTTTGGATACTCGAAGAGTTGATTTGTTAGAAAATTTAAAAAATATATTTTTTAATGGAATATTGAAGCGCGAATTAAAAAAAATATTATTTTCCTGGAACCTTCAGAGATGCGATTTTCTCTCGGACTTTAAAAGGGAGAGTAAAAAAACAAAATGTATGATTCAGGTCAATTTCGAAGCCAGTATATAAATTATTATGCAAATATGTATTTCTCTTAGACTCTCAAAGTGTGGATTAAAAAAATATATTTCCCAAAAAAATAAAACATATTTTTTATTGGACGCTAGAAGCGTGAATTAAAACAATATTATTTTTCTACCTTCAGAAATTGGATTTTCTCTCGGACTCTTATTATCCCCGATTCGCCCAAAAAACTATTGAAATTTGTCATAATCGGATCATAAAATTTTGCATAGCTTACCGAATGAACATGTGTTAAATATTGGAGATTTACGGATTGCGGATACATTTTCCAATCACATTCTTCCTACCTATTTGAGCTCTTATATGTAACATGAAACCATATGAATTTGCTTATAAACGGTTCATGAAATTTTACATAGCCTACCGAATTGGCACGAGTTAAATATTGGATATTTGGGGATTATGGGTATATTTGGTAAATATAATACCCATGTAGATATTTAGACACTTTTTTACAGAAATTGGCTCTAATTTTATATTTTGGTTTCTCGTCGTATAAAACTTTCTCTACCAAAAAGGATCAATATTGGTTCAAGTTTCAGGCTAGCCCAAATATAACGTTATCCTTCATTAATCGATATTTTAAGGATTTTGCTATTAAAAATTATCGATATTGGTTCATTTGGTCAGTCAAATTTAAATATTTTTATTTTTGGTGTGTAATTTAGTATTTTGAATTTTCTTGAGTAGAAAATCTTTCTAGCGAAAATTATCAACATATGGGCTAAGTTTTGGAAGAGCCCATGATACTTCACAAATTTTGGGTCTAATTTTAATTTTCTGATTCTTTTTGGAATGCAAACTTCCTACCAAAAATTATCAACGTCCAATATTCGTGTATCCCTATATGAAGGTACCCGCAAATATCCGGTATTTAAACGATTTTTGGCGCGAGTTTCAGCACTTTGGGTTATGGCTGGGTAGTACCTACCTAGTTCCACTAAAAATATAAATATTGGTCTTCCAAATTTTAGTATTTTTAGAGTGTAATTTTGTATTTTCATTTGGGTAGAAAACCTACGTACCCAAAATTATCAATATTGGCCCAAGTTTCAGGGCAACCTTCATATAAAGGTAATTTCGGTAATTTTGGCATGTTTTTCAATAAAATTGGCTCTAAACTTGTAGTTGGAGTTAAATTTTTGGTATTTCAGAGATGTTTTCAACCGAATTTCAAATCTTCCTACCAAAAATTATAAATATCGGTCGATTTTTGGGCATAGCCTCCATTTAAAGATAAATCACTTTTATAGATGATTTAGCATTACGAGGTGGTTTTAATTTGTATTTCGGGACCTTTGTGAAAACAAATTCTTTACATAACAATTGCAATATCCATGCCCATAATTCTACATAGCACCCATACAAATATAAGGCGTCATTTACGATACGCAATTCGTTCTGTCTGTAGTTGGGAATTCGGTTTTCTCCTGACAGTAATTTATGTCCTGGTAAATTTGAGGTATTGAATGTCCAATTTATGGTGTGGGGTATTAAAAGTTCTGCTCGTACGAATTCAAAATCGTTTTTACTTGGAATGTGTCATATTTTTATGAACCGAAACGCTATGAACTCACTTGAGGACTAGAATTGGTTGTCATAAGATTTGCTAAGTTGAGCAACTTGTCTCACACATACACTTAGTGGAAATCAAAGCCGAGTAATTACTTAGCATTTATTAAACAGCCTTCTTTGGGTTATTGAAATTTTAATTTTAATCTCAAAGTTTATAATTTAATGCAATATTAGAATCCGCTATAATTTAGGTCCTACGATGGTGGGAAGATGAGGGAGGGGGAAAATATATTTTTTGTTAAATAAACATCTCGAAATGTCATATATCTACAGTAATGGTCGGTTAATTTTTAAAATTGTTAATAAAAAATTCAATCTACACAATCAAGACATTCGATTCAACTTGAATATTAAATATTTTTGCTTCAGTTATTTCTCCTCGGAAATGAAAGACATAACATTTAATGTATCCTAATTTCCTAATATCCTAAAATTGTTTTCAATAATTCTTCTTTTGTTTTTTGTCATTAAACTACACCCCCATCAATACTTACCTGTATATTTAGCAACACCTTTAAAATTAATATCATCAATTATAATTGGCTCTGAACGTCCTTTGGCGTTAACGGCAAAAATGATCATACGATATGTGGCCAAGGGATCCAAGTTGTCAATAAAAAATGTAACCGGACTTGTTGTGTGCTGAAAGTATGATACAAAAAAGAAAAAAAACACCAAAACATTGTTAAAAATTCAATAAAAAAAGTTTGCGCTTGCAGAAACTAGAAAATTTATTTATTTATATTTTATGGCTTCCAACAAAAGAAAAAGGAGCGGAAGAACAAGCACCCATATCAAAGGAAGAAAGAAAGGGGACACTTTTTCCTCCCGTTCACAAGACATGACTAATAGAGGCACGTTTTTCTCTAATTTCATTTTGTTGTAAGGCATGAACAAAAACACGACGAAGACGAGCACTCAAACGAAGTAAAAGAAATGAAACTTTGTTACAGTCATTTTTTCCAGGCAGTTTAAAAGAAATTATAAACAATAAAACTTTGCTTTCACCCAGGCCTTTTTTCTGCTACCCATTTTTTCTCCTTTCCTTTCCTATTATTACTGCAACAATCTCTTTTCTATACTTTGCAATTCGTTCGTTTCTTTTTTCTCATCTCTGTGTTGTTTGCTGTTAGGAAACGAAACCTAAAAACAATGACTACATCATTTCCAGGACATAAAGTTTAAAGTCAATTTCTTCAGGGTAGATAGCTCAAGTTATTATTTTAAATTGGAGATGAGTGCCTTGTCTTGTCTTGCCAAAGGTTTTTTTCGTTCATTTATATATGCTTCTTTTTCGTTTTTGTTGTTTTTGCCTTCATATGTTACTGGATTCCTGTTGAACAGGAAAAACGTTCTTAACTTTGTTGACATTGTAACATTTCACGTATATGCAGATAAAAACGAAGTAGATACTCTAAGTTACTCACACATACATACTATACGTACACACACAATTACTTTGAATATAGTATAACATTATTCATTTGTCTTCCTCGCACATATTTCTCTAGGATACGTGAAGGTTTATAAGTGTTTGTTAGACTTCATATATCATGGGCATACTCTCGTGTGATATAATGATTGAAGGGTTGCCAAGGAGCAGGGAAAGTTTGCTTAGAAATAAGATATATCGGAGTGAGGTGTATAAGATCTTGAGGACCGGTTTCGAATCTAGTCTATTTTAATAAAGACAAATCAATTGGGAGTTAAAATTTTCAGTGTCGAAGCCATTGTGGCCTAAGAAATATATATATATATATATATATATATTGTGTCCAGATTTTTAATTTTTGAAATTTAATACGACAGGATTACTCACTTAGAATTTATTTCTTTTTTATTTCCCCATTAAATGTATTCCTTTGGCAACCCTATACCTAATAGCCCTGTATGCACTTCTAAAAATCTATGTAAATTTGTCACAATAGATAAATATATAAAATTTCCTATGGGAGTGTGTGACAATGTGTGTGTGCTGCCTCTAAGTTAGGAAAACTTATCATGTGTTGACTTTTCCTGTAAGTCTACATCCCAGATTCACGGGATATTTTTAAGGATGTCCTTAGATACATATATCATTCTTCACTGTGAACGACGCTACATGAAAATGTGTCAATTTTGTAGACTAGACTTGGTTGTCATAAGATTTGCAAAATTGAGTTGAGCAAACTTTCACACACACACATGCACGCATACATTTAGCATAAATCATTATAAAGCCAAGTAATTACTTAGCAATTATTGAACAGCCTTCTGTGGCTTATTAAATATTTAATGAAATGTTATAGTACGTTTACATTGTACCGGATTTTGTTAACCCTGTAGGTTTCCTTCTAATGTAAGTTGCTTCAAGTTTATAAAATGAACTGTCGATTTATTTATTATTTTTTTTTGGTTTCTCAAAAATATCCGAAAAATTACTTTATTAGAAGTCCGGAAGTATATGGAATTATTTAATAGGGCAAAAGTCTCATAAATAGATTTCCTATTAAAACACCTAAAAAAGGCTTTCCGTTCGGTTGGGACGAAGTTTTTTACGCTCTACAAAAAGGTGGACATTCGAAATAACTAAAATCGATTGAGATTTTTATATAGAGACTATTTTGTGGTAAGTTGGTGTCAGGAGAAAACAAAACTACAAACACCCTAGTTGGAAAATTAGGCTAGGACTTTAAACATACCGAAAATGATGCATGACGTTTATAAGGGAGCTATGTAAAAAATGTTTTGAGAAGAAGTTGTGTACCAACGAAGGTACCGGAATGCTAAATTGTGCTAAATTATATGTCAACAAATAGTCACTTGGGCTGGTAAATATGCCTATTATTATACAAATACCTATTAAGGGTTGGAGCTTTATATAGGGGCTGTACCCAAAGATCGATCGATATTTATAATTTTTGATAGGAACATTAGCCACCGAGCATTACAACTCAGAATATATGATATATGACAATTTGGTTGAAAAAAATTTGTGGAATTGGAAACAATCGAAAATTATGTATACAGTTAAATATGGGGCCTACCCCGAAACATTTTTGGTAGGAGATGTTCTTTCCAATAACAATGCAAAATATCAAATTCTGACCAATTCCGATTATATTATAAACGGTATAAAAATCTCACTCTTCTCCAGAGGGCATTTTAAATACATGTAGGATGTCAAAAGACCCTCCACCAATTCGAGTAATCTTCATAAACATGGGCGAAAATAATTGACATTGTTTTCGAACCACTAAGGATATGTTCAATTCTTCTACCAAAATCGGAGTCGAGATTAGACACAGGGCTTCTAGGCTGAGGAGGAAAGTATCCTAATATTCAACCAGTAAAGTAGTAAAGTCGGACTGGCCCGTGTAAATAAAAATACAGAAAAAAATTTGTCATCAGCGAACAAATATATATAAGAGGTTGTTAGAAATACTTCAACGTAAAAACATTCCATTATAGTAACTTCAGTACATTGTACAAAATTGTGTGCCGGTCGGACAAACTTTGGTCTTCAGTACACAATTTACATTAAATTGGACGAAAATATATATGTATTCTGGACCTAATTCAGTACCATATGCCTAATTTCGTGCAAATCGAAAGATATGTAGGGACTTTGGTGCCCCATTTAGCTTAAATCGGATGAAAATATATATGGGAGATATATGTAAACCTGACACGATTTTCTCGAAATTTAGCACACATCATTCTGGACCAAATTCAGTACCCTATGCCAAATTTCGTGCAAATCGACACAAATTTCGACGAAATATATATGCTGCAATAATCCTTGGGCCGAAAAAGTGAGCTGTGCCAAATTGCATCCAAATCGGATTCTAAATGCGACCTGTAATTTGTTTACAATTTAACATCTAAAGACGGACGGACAGGCATAAATCGACTCAGAAAGTGATTCCATGCATATTCTCAAAAGGTACCATGTATCTATCTCGTTTCTCTTTGCTTGTTACAAACATATGCACAAAGATATATATATATATATATATATATTTTTTTTTTTTTTAATCCGTATTGATAAACGTTTTACATCTTTGGCTTCTAATATATGGCTTCGAAGGATGTATATAATAGTTCGATCGAACTGTTGCTCCATGTATCTAACCTATCGACAATATAGGAGTATAATTATTGGGGACTTTAAAATGTATTCTATCTACATTAGATCTGCGTCGGAGTTAGAAAACATGCTGCTAATTGTAGAATATCTCGATAAAGGTCATATTTTCGAAGAAAACCACCCCGAAGTTTTTCAAAAGCCTTTTGAAAGAGTAAATGGATGACAGCAAATTAAATGTTTGTTTTTTTTTAAATAAAAAAACCTAAGGGATCCCAAAAAACTTTTTTTTGTTATTAATGACCCAATGATACTTATTCAGAAGACTTTTAAATAAGTATTCCGCTGGTGTGAATTTATATAAACCCGATCTTTACCTCTCTCAAAGTATATTGTAAATTTTGTTATCAATTTGAAAATACTCTTCAAATCTCTTGATCTGATGGTCTGTAGCAGATCTGTAGCTGGGTTGATCGATTTAAGATATTTTAAAGTTCTCTTTCTGTAAAAGAAAACAAAAACTACATTTACAATAGAAATAATTTTTTATCAATATACTTAATTTCATTTCTTAAATTTAAAGTCCGAATCAGACAAAATAGACTCTTAGGCCCTTCAATGCTGTTTCATATGCTCACATCCTTAAATCGGGTCTCTGACATAAAGTGATTGACTCGTGAACTATTTCCATTTGAAATTTGCCAAATTTCTTCCTTTAATTCCTCTACAATTATAGGAAAACCCCAAACTTCATCTTGAATAAACAAAAGTTAGTTTTTTCTTTATTTTCTATTGAAATGGAAAACTTTAGCAGAAAAAAATCTACCACAGAAAAATCAAGTATTACTCATATGAATATAATATCTGTTCTCACCTACATATACATGTGTGTGGGTATTGGTAATGGAGCAAAAAACAAAAAAAAACTTTTCATAGAAACTTTTTTAATTTCGGCAATTGATATTTTTTGTGACTAACCACATATACAAAAACAACAACCAGAAAAAGGATATTTCCTCAAAACACCCACCACCTCCATTACGGAGAAGACGAAGAACTAATGATGTGGAAGTTATTTGAAGATGAAGAAAAAAAGATGCATGGAAAGAAAAAAATCCATAGTCAAGGACTAATATTAATTTTCTTAAGAATTCTGCAACCACACACATGTACACAACAAAAAATACTAATACATGTGTTTTAGACCACATACATGGGCAATATTTGTTACAAATAAATAATTATAAACAATTTTCATGTGTGTAATTGTTGTTTTGCAAAGTTTGTGTTTTTCGTATTTGTAAGTGTGTGTGCAGCTTCATTTGAAATGTATATACACATTTGTATGTGTGTATGTTATTGTGGGATTGCTAGATTTTTTTTTTATTTAAAGCCAACTTACCTGCAATGTTATGTTTCGTGCCAAACGCAAATTGTTTAATTCCACCAACTCCAACATGAAACTTTGTGGTAGACCACCATCAAAACCCTCAATGCAATCCACTTGTATAGAATCTGCTGATTGGTTGGTTATGGAACAGTTTTGTAATGGAAATGGACGACCTGATGTTTGCAATAAAACAAGAAAAAAAACAAAACACAGGGTAAAATAAAACATACAGAAATTTTGCTAAAGTTTTATGTTGTCAACGGTTTTAGTTTTTGGTCTCAAATGACAGTTAAGTAAATTAAATGAATAGTTGTTCAACGTTCACTCTCATCCACATCATGAGTTCATGTGAATGACGGCCGGACAGACAGACAGACAAACTCTTACCACAGCTTGATGATGCGTATGTTGTGTTTTTTTGATAGTTAGTGTATGTGTGATGAGTATGTGTGTACTTACCCGCTGCTACCACTTGAAAAACACAGGGAGATTTTTGCACACCAATGGAATTTCGGGCCCAACACGATATTGTACCATAATCCAAATCCGTTGTGGGTGTATAGTTCAAACGTGACATGCCAGTCTGAAAATGAAATACAAACAAAAGGGGACACAACCCAAAAAAAAAGAGAAACCAATGAGTGTTGTTATTCAATATTCAAGTGTATCGGAAAAAAATGTTGGAAAAATATAACAACAACAAAAATATTGCAAAAATAGTGTACCACAAAAGTGGTTATATCTGGCAATTTTTAGGAATTATAGAATTTGTGAATATTTTTTGTGAATGCCAACGTTTTTTCAATAGAATTTCCAATATTTCTTGCTAACAACAAGTGCAGTGTTCTACCTCAAGGGTATTACTTGCACTCCAGTCAATAAATGTAGTGTAGAAATATGCAATGAACTTGTGGTGAATTTAAATAGAAATATGGTGGCGTTTCTATTTGAATTCATACATAATTATGCTGGAGAATAGTTCACATAGAGGTTTCAAATAAAAATGAAAGTAACCTGAATGATTTTTTTTTGCATTAACAAAGTAGAAGTCGTAGAAGGACTTCCAACAAAAAATACGTTATTAAAAATAAGGAACCTCCCAAAAATATATCTCTGCCTCGGAATCAGAAAACATTCTACCAACTGTAGATTGTCTCTTATTAGTATTTTTATTTGTTTAAAGAATGAATAAAACTCTTAGAATGTCTCTTCATTCTTGGAGTGTCACAAAATACATTATTTTCGAAGCAGACCATCTAGAAGTTATTCAGAAGACTTTTGAAACAATTTGAATATCCTTAGATGTAGTTTTTTTTTCTTGGAAATATTGCTACGACTGACAAATATTGCTACGACTGACAAATATTGCTACGATCTACTCAAAAGCTGATAGGTTCCATTATTATTCTTTTCCTTTTATATAATATCTAAATGCTCCGAATTACCTCTACAAAGACATTTTGCAAAATGTGTTAAAAATATGGTAATCGTTATGATATCTCTTGACCTGATAGAATTCTCCTATATAATGACGTTTTTTCAGAGAACGACAACAAAACCTGTATTCCTCAAAATATATTTCATTCACGAATGCCCTCTATAATGATTTTGGCTGTATTTGAACAATAGCCTGTCGATAGTACAGACGTAGCATCCCTGGTTAATCATTCTGTATATGAACCGACTTCAATCCACCAATACACATGTCATTCGCCAATATATGCTAAATTCCATGTCTATCCGTAAGACTTAGCACTTTGGTGTAACATTTAGATAAAATCGGAAGATTATATATTAGGGTGCTATATGTAAATCTCACCAATGCAAAATTTATTTTACATCGAACCATTTACACTATATCCTGACATATTTTAATATAATGTAACAAACGTTATTCCATGCTCAGTTCGGTGCGGTTTATAAAATTTCGAGTCATTTGAATTAGCATAAGGCCCTTGGTGACCAATTAAAAAACCAGGGCAACACAATATATATGGGGGAGTTGTAGTGATCCGATTTTAACAAAAGTTAAAACGCGTCATTCCTCTATAAAGATTTCCAGCCTCCAGCTCACCTATAAAGCTTCCTAGCTCTTTAGATCATTAGTAAAGAGTCTTCCATAAAGGCTTTCGTCTATAAAGTGTCTCTGCCCTTCAGCTAGCCTTTAAAGACCTCCTGCCCTTCAGATCGCCGACAAATACTTCCTGCCCTTCAGCTTGCTCTTCAGCACACCTATAATGAGTTACCGTTCTTCACCTCGCCTCTAAGACTCCTTACCCTTCACTCCTCAATGAAGACACCCTGCCTCCCAACTCGCCTAAAAGCACTATATGACCCTCAGCGCCCAATTCTTCAGCTCGTCTATAAAAACTCTATACCCTTCACCACGCCTATAAAGACTCCCTACCCCTCGCTTAAAAAGACTTCCTGCTCTTCAGTTCGTCTAAAAAGACTATCAGTCCTTCAGCTCATCTATATAGACTCCTTGCCCTTTAGCTCATCTATATAGACCCCTTGCCCTTCAGCTCGTCTATAAAGTCCCGCAGGCATTAAGCTCGCCTATAAAGACTACCTGACCTTCACTCCTCTGTGAAGACACCCTGCCTCTCAGCTCGCCTAAAAAGACTATCTGACCCTCAGCGCCCAATTCTTCAGCTCGTCTATAAGGACTCTATGCCCTTCAACACGCCTATAAAGACTCCCTATCCCTCGCTTAAAAAGACTTCCTGCTCTTCAGTTCGTCTAAAAAGACTACCAGTCCTTCAGCTCGTCTATAAAGACTACCAGCCTTTCAGCTCGCCTGACCTGACCGTCAGGTCGCCTATAAAGACTCCCTGACCTTCAGCTAGACTTTAAAGAATCTATGCCCTTCAGGTCGTCTATGAAGTCACCCAGGCCTTCAGCTCGCATATAAAAATTTTGTCCACCTCTGCTACTCGTATATAAATTCTCCCAGCCTGTGGCTCTTTTACAAAGACTCTCTGTCCTTCAGCTTGCCTATAAAGGCTTCCTGCACTTCAGCTCGCCTTTAAAGAGTCCCTGCCCTTTAACTCGCCTTTAAAGAATCCCTGTACTTCAGCTCGCCTATAAAGACTCCCTGCACTCTAGTTCACCTATAAAAAATCCCTGCCCTTTAGCTCATATATAAAAAACAGCCTTTCTGCTCATCTATACTGACCCCTTGCCCTTCGTCTCGTCATACAGTCCCCCAGGCCATCAGCTCGCCTACAAAAACTTCATGTCCTGCATGTCGTCTATAAAGATAACCAAGTCTGCAGCTCGTATATAAATTCTCCCAGAACTGCTGCTCATTTATAAATACCCTCTTTCCTTCAGCTTGCCTATATTGGTTTCCTGCCCTTCAGCTCGCCTTTATAGTCTCCCTGTCATTTTGCTCGCCCTCATTCCCTGCAACTCAGCCCCCCTATATAGTCTCCAAACCTTTCAGCTCGTATATAAAGACACCCATGATCTTCACATCGCCTGTATAGACTCTTTGTTTTGCAGCTCATCTATAAAGTTTCCTAGTCCTTCTTCTATAAAGATTATACAGGAAATCGAAAATATATATAGAGCTATATCTAAATCTAGACAGATTTCAAAAATATCAAAAATATCACACACTTGATTAATCGGGCTTTAGTGAGACTTTGGAAAACATTTATGAAATGCGACAGAAATATGAGGCTTACATTATCTGAAAATAAATACGAAAAGCTGAACGGGGTTGTTCCAATGTAAATAGGATTCTACTGGGCAAAAAAAGCCATGTAAATTTTAATCTCATTTGGATACTAAATGCGTCCTGTACCCTGCATATAAAAATACTTGGCCTACAGATAGTCAGACGGACATCCATAAATCGACTCCAAAAATGATCTTATGTATATTCAGAAAAATTTAAGATGGCTCTATCTTATTTCCTTTTGCATATTAACAACATATGCACATAATTGTATGGTATAAGAATATTTTTATGGATATTTCCCTATTTAAAAAAATATTTATATATATTTGTATACAAATTAAATACTCTATACAAAAAAAATCGCTTGTGAACTATTTTGAGGTTTTTTTCTAAGAATAACATTATTGCTAAATATTATTTATGTATATATATTTTCAAATATTTTTAATTTAGAAATAAAATATGGTACACATATACGTATATGTATGTGTAAATATGATACAGCAATTTAGCTCCTCTTATATACATATGTTCACATATATATATATTTATTGGATTCCACACAAAAATTCCATACTTTGTAAATTGACCCATTTAACTAAATAGCAATTTTTGTTTCTAATTTATTCCCAATTTGACTATTTGTTTGACAAATAAACTAAGGTAACACAAACCAATACAAACAACACACCGACACTAATATACCAATTTTATATATTTTTTTGTTATTTATTTTTCAAAAAATATTGGTTAACAGTCATCGAGATAGCATACGCATAATCTCCCTACGTGTGTGTGTGTGAGAGTGTATTTGTGTTTGTGTTTATATTAATCCACTCTCCAATTGCACTTTAGGGAAATTTCCACAACAAATATTAAACATAGGTAGGGTTTGCTGTTGCTGCTATTGTATTTCAACAGAATTCTAATATGCGTTTTTTTCACAATTCAAAAACAAAAACAAAAAAAAAAAACTAATCTATCGATATCGATGAAATAATAGAGAAGTGTGTGTTGTAAATTTTCCTATAATTTTCATTTGGGGTTTTTTTTTTGAGCCCATTTGCACAAAAAATCACAAGGGAAATAATGATGGGATTTTTTGTTGAAAAAATTCTACTTTTTTGTTATTGCCTTGCCTTCGTTGGTTTGCCATTAAACTAAATGCCCCCAAAACAATTTTGTGGTATATACATACATACGAATTGGATAAGTTTTGTTTATGTTTTATTTTTAGAATTTTAATACGTATGGAATATTTGTTCTTTGGAAAATTTTGCATGCCTGTGCCAAGTTATTGTTGTGGCTTACCACAAAAAAAAAAAATAAATAAATAAATAAAATAAAAAATAAAAAAAAATGCAAAATCGATGCATAAATATTAGGCAAATATTTTTGTATCAATATTACAAATCTAAACAAAATAATCAACCTACTTTTAGCTAAATTTTAAATTACGGGTTTGATTTAGGTGTTGATTTTTTTTTTTTTGGAATAAAGATATTAAGAATATAAATTGGGGTTATACTAAATATTAACAATAATGCAACATGGGAGATATCAAAAATTATTTTTTTTTAAATATGAAGCATTCTATTTTTTTGTGGATCCTTGATATAAAATCTCCATTAATATTTCCTAGTACAAAAATTCGATTTGCCTATAGCAAATATTTTAATCATGAATTTTTTCGATAAAAAAATAATAATAATAATGACCATTTTTATTTGATTTCCCCTTCCTTATACTTTGTACCCTCATAAAATAAAATTTCATGAAAATTCCTACGAAAATATGTTTCATTTTTCCCGAAAGAATATTTTTTTTTCAAATTTCCTGAGATAACTAATTATTACAAGAAAATAGAACATTGACAGAAAATACAATATCCGTCACAATTACAATTGAGCGACAGTCTACACACACCCACACACAAAAAAGGAAGAAAAACAACATCTCATACTAACTTCATTTAAATATTTTTCGTAACATGTAATAAACAACAACAACAGAGAAATGAATATTTTAAATAAAAATTTTGTTAAGAGCATAATGATAATTAATATACAAATTATGAATAAATTATCAAATAAAAAATCTCTTTTCAAAAGATTTCCGGGTTACTTTTAATGAACATGAAGAAAAAGACAAAGTTTGTTTTCAATAGAGGAAGACGAAAGAAAAAAGCAACAACAACAGATTATATAATGAAATTAGTATATTCCTAATTAAATTTTCTCAATTACTAACAGACCCACAGCTGACTTAAAGGTTAAAATATACAACCCACAAGAAGAAAAAAGAAAACACAAAATTAACAACAACAAAATTAAATGAAAGACAAAATGAAAATCTAAAAAATTAAAATAAAAAAAAAACGAAACCCGAAACAAAAACTGAATTTCAAATAACCATTAATTCTAAGAATTTTTTCCACCCCCCTCAACAACGAAAGGAGTTTTGAGAATTGTGCTGTTGTGTTGTTAGCTCAACATGGCATTTCCGTTTCCGATTCCTTTTTGGATAAGTTTTGTCTTTCCCGGGTGTTATTTTTTCTTGTGTTTGATATTTAAAACCACGCATATAAAACAACATACAAAAGTCCGTGGTAAGAAATTAAGAAAGAGTGGGCGACCAAAAACACAAAACAGTAAAAAAACAAGGAAATCCCTTTAAAATAAAATTCAAACAAAACACGCGATTTATTCATTAACTACAAAATGAAAACAAACCCGGGCAAATATTAAGTTTTTTTTTTTGTTATATTTTTAGATTCTGTTGAATGTTCAACTGAATGACGTTATGCCAGAAACAATATCAACAACAACAGCGACAACTATACATACTGCCTCCCGCCACAAAACTACTGTTGGCTGCATAATATAAGAATTCGAGTTTAAAGCAAAGTTGTGAAGAATTAAAAACTATGTGTATACACAGGGTGTGACAAAAATGAAGGGGAATAAATAGGAATTTATATTTAAAGAGGGTATGACTGTTGCGGGTTTTCACATATTTCCAAAAAGTTTTAATAACTCAAATTTTTTCCTGGCATATTACTTTGTAAATGAGATAAAAAATCGATTTAGATTTATATATAGCTCCCAAAAAAATTATTATCCGATTACACAGTTGCACACCAAGACCCCAATAGTTGCCTGATTGAGACAAAAATTTGCTCAGCGTGCCAGATTGAACATAGAATGACATGTATTTGGTTTTGTTGGAAGCGGTTCAGATTTATATCTATCCAAAATATCAGTAGTGTTGGCGGGTTATTTGGGATACCATTTGTATTTTGTTTTTGCAAAATAGTCAGGCTTAATCCCAGTTTGTTGTTTTTATAAAAAAAACAACTATTTATTAGTGGGGAATGTATGGCATTGTCCGCCGAGGGGTAAGGCAGGGAAGACTATAGTTTCGGATCTCGCCACTGATCCTCATCAGTTCCCTTAGTTTTTTGTTGGGATATTCTCCCCAGAAGCTATTAATAGCTTCTTTACAAAAAACCTTTCAAACCCAAATGTCTCTTGTGACAAATCGAAGTTCTTACGTTACCAGCGATACGACCCCAATGAGAAGTTCGTTTCGTTGGCGCCTGACTTCGTGGTCAACAAGGCATTTACAGACAATTACAATACATTTCCCACTGCTATGTGTCGTCACTTTGTGACGAATGCACATAACGTTGTTGTTGGTATTGCTAGTTAAAGCAATAAACCAAACAGTATGACCGTGCCTCGTCTACAACTTCAGTAGTGTTGGCGGGTTATTTGGGATACCATTTGTATTTTGTTTTTGCAAAATAGTCAGGCTTAATCCCAGTTTGTTGTTTTTATAAAAAAAACAACTATTTATTAGTGGGGAATGTATGGCATTGTCCGCCGAGGGGTAAGGCAAATATATATTTTCGATCGGTTTCCTGCAAATGATGCACCGACCACACAATGTAAGTCTGATTTTAATGTACATATAGCTCCCATATATAATTGTATCCCATTTCATATAAATGTACAAAACCGACTATATGTCTGATTTTTTGATATGAAATTATTTGGTTCATGTCTAAATAACGGTTTATTTCATCCGATTACATGTCAGGGGTCCTTCCAAAAGTTTACACCTGTCCAAGCTATTAGATTGTACAGACATAAGAAAAAGCATTATAAAGGAACATCTTAAGAGCGAATTTTGTGTTTGGAAAAAGTAATGTATGAAAATACTGCTTGTCCTTGCCAGCTCGCCCATAAAGATCCCTGTTATCACCTCGCCTATAAACACTCCATACCCATTAACTCATCTATAGAGACAACATGCCCTTCAGATCGTCTATATAGACTCCCTGTGCTTCAGTTCGCCCACAAAGTAGCATAACCAGACTATCACGACTTTTAGGATGATTTTTGCAGTTTGATATTGATACGCCTTAGGTTGTATTCTCTTCCCAGTTTAACTTTCTTTACATTATAGCTCTACAACGATTTTATTCCTTAGCCCATTTTATATTTAATTTATATTTCCTAATTTTTACCGTATATATTCCGCCCCACCCTGTCCATGATTAATTTCTTTTGCTAGTTGTTGTGGTTATTTTGTGTTTTTGTTCGTTTTTATTTTTTATTTGCCCACAAGGAAATGAAAGCAAATGAATTAACATAAAATTGTAGCGACAACTTGCCACACACATCGTTTTGTTCGGATTTCGTTATCCTTGTGAATTATGGAGTTAGGGCAAATGAAAGCAGCAACGACCGTGTATATAACCAGAAAAAAATATTTATGTTTGTGCTGGTGTGCAAATCTGGAACATTTGAAATATTAAATTGCAGTTTTCAAGAGTTATAAGGTATTTAGAATACCCACACCAACAGGAAGTATAAGACCCTATATTGATATTTTTATTGCGATTAGAAAATCAGTTGTTTTAAGTGAAAGAACATATAAAACCTTCGTTGAGTCCGACTGGGCCAACATTTTTAAACCCTCCACCCTGTGATGGACATTCAAAATACCTAAAATCGTTCGGGACTTGGATATAAGGAGCTATGTCGTGGTAAATTGCTGCGAGGAGAAAACAAAAGACCAACATACAGACACCCAGGTTGGAAATTTGGTCTAGGACCTTGAATATGCCGAAATGACCTTCGTATTGCATATTTTTTGTGAAAAAGTTCCCGGAATGGGAAAATGCAACTACTTCGTAATGATAAAAAAGGCACTTTAGCAGAAAATACTCCCACACCAAATGAGAAGCCAAACCATTAAATTAAAGCCAAATCGTTTAAAAATCCTCAAAGTGACAATAATAGGGGGGTGACTATTTTGTGGGAAGCGGATCATGGATATAAAGTGGTAATTTTTAATACAAATAATTTGCCCCTCAATTACAACCAAAAGTATATAACTACAGCCAATTGGATTGAGAACATGTCAAAAAAATGTCTCAAAAAACCGAATATTGTGGAACACCCATACATAGAAGAGGTATACCAAAATGCGGACCGAAATTATAATTCAAAATAAGTATATACAATCCGGTTTAAATGCGTGTTCAATCCAGTTTAAAAACGGTCTAGTATTGTTAATTTTAATAGGTAGATTTTCTTCAAATTATAACCTAATATTTGGTCTTTTCCAAACCATGGACCAATATATCGCATTTCCATGTTAAACATCCCAGATGTACTAGAAAAATACTTGTAGAATTTTAAATCTCTGTTTTTAATATTGCGAGCTCTATCATGGATTCAATGGACAAACCGATACCTGATCGAGAAAAAAAAATTTTTTGGGTCGCTTGTGGATATTTTGCATGGTTGCAAAGGGAATAAAACATTATTTTTTTTCCAGTTGTATTTGTGGATCTAGTAAGAATTTTGGAGTATATGCGCATTAGCCCGCTAATAAACCGCGTTCGACAGTCTGGGTTTTCAAAGACGAAATAAGAGCATTGCAGCCAATGATAGTCTGTTGCCTCGGCAATTAGGATATTGTGTGTGGTTCAGCCTGAAGTCGACGGAGAAATTCGAGAAACGAAAAAGAGAAGTCGTATCATTTTATACTATGAAATGCGTTCGGTTCAAACCAGTGCCATTTTGAACTATCACAAAGTGGAATGGATGGGTCGATTTTGCTTCTGGTACCAAAAATCGTTTACCATGAATTTTTCTTCATGTTCCGGAATAAAATAGTGTCGTTGGGTGCTAAAGGTTTTGTAAAAATATTAATGTTTTTAAAATTATTAATGTTTATTCCATTAGAAGATGGGGTGTCGTGACGTCTACAACACCTCCAAAAATTCCCTGGAAACACAATAAAGTAGTAAGGGCACATTTTGCAACCGACTTGGCTGTAATTATGTATTTTAAGGTAGTAAATAATCCTTCTAAAAATTATCAATATGGTCAACTTTTTAGGGTATGCCCAATTGGTAGCTCTTAAATTTCGGAAATTTTGGGAGTTAGAAAATCTATGAATTAAATTGGATGTAAATATATTTATATTTATGGTTCACATTGTGTGTCAATTCTTCTACCAAAAATGATTAATATCGGATTTAATTTTGGTATATGCCCTATATAACCGCACCTTCCATTATTTGGTATTTTGGGCATTTTGGATAGGTCACAACCGAATTGACTGTAATTTTGTATTTTAGATTTTTAAGGGGTCCTCCAAATAATTTTAGTATAGCCCAAATAGGTAATCCTGATTGATCTTTGGTAATCGGTAAATCAGAATATAACGATATTTTCACTTGTTAAAATATTTTTTTCTTTTATAAAATTGTCTATTACAGCAAATATCAAATCTAAATTTCATATCGTTGTACTTTCTTCATACAGATTCCGTTTTACCAAAATTACATCAATGTTTTTCCCAATAAATCAAATGACAAGAAAAAAAACTAAATTCCCATCAAATATCTGTAATTTCTTGTGAAAATTCTTCCTTCTCGCATTTATATAAATATCTGTAATTTCTTGTGAAAATTCTTCCTTCCCGCATTTATATGCATGTGTTTTTTTTACTATTCTTCCCAAAAATTGCAATAATAACCCCCATGGGAATCTATCTATTGTACACATATATGGGCAATATTGCCAATTTTTTAATATTCCATTTTCAAAAAATCAGCTTTTTTGTTTTTGTGGCACATCAATGATTTTTGGCACACATATAGAGAAAAATGTTCTGACTCCGAAACCGTTCGCGATCACATTTTTGGTTGATGCGCGCAAAAGTTATCGAGGTTTTAATTTTGGGCATAAGAAAAAAATCTTAAAATTACGCCGTTTATTATATTGACCAAAAACGTTGATATATATCTTCCTCCGTAAGATATGAATATGAATATATTATAATAATCACGATAAAGTAGCACATATTCGCGAAATATGAGAAAAATAAAAAAATATAGCAGATTACATCAATATTTTCAATTTATTAATGACATACACACACCTAAAAATTAATTTAAAAATATCTACATAATCTAAACACCATGATGAATCAAATGATATCAAAATCATGCAAGTCCGTGTAGCGGTTTCTAAATCACAGCGACAACAAAACAAGATATTGAGGAAAATTATTTGTTTTTGGTTCGAAAAAATAATGTCATCATATTTATTTTTTTAAATGTATACAAGAAATTTCAGAAAAAAATGTTGGAGTTATTCTGCTATTTTACCCGAATTTCGCCGAAAAATTGACATATATAATAATAATCACTTTTTGTGTATAAGTATACGCCTTGCGGATTATATCAAGACCCTTCCGATAAATCTTAGAATTCTATAAATAGGAATAAATCTTAAAATAAAATAATATTATGAAATATACATTTTAAATTGCGTGTAAATCGCGTAATTCTCAAAATCATTTGATGCGCATGCGGTTTCCAGGAAGTACTGAAGTTTATCTTCCAATCCATGTATATTTTGCGAAATTTCATTTGACGGCTAAGATGTGCCACACGTTGCATTGAAGTACCCAAAAAATCGTAAAACGCGAATAATTTCCGAAAACTCCATATGCCATTAACGCGCATCCGATTTCGGTGTGCACCCTAAAAAATACATCGATCTATACCGATTTCAATGTGGTCCATTAAGAACCATGGATGTGTCAGCAAAATCTATTTTTGAGATAAATTGCGTACATTTCTCTTTCGGCTGAAGATTTTAAAGTTCTCTTTTCGAAAAAGATCAAAATCCGCATGAGGTCATTTATTGAAGCGGAAATGATACACAGAAAACGCAATTAAATCCGCGATATTTTCAAAAACATTTTTTGCCAAATTTAGTGTTTTTGGAAGGCCAGTTTCCGCCGTTCTAGTAGATGGATTTTCACGAAGAAGATTTTATATCATCCGAAACGTAAAAAACTTTATTGATCGCGGGTACCCATGTCATTCAGTTGACAGATCTAAAAATTTGGCCCGAAAAATAGGTTTTTTAGAAATTTGATCGCACAAAATTCGCACCTTCGGATGAGTATTACTCTGAAGCTGTGCATACTACATACACAAAATACATATCAAATTACGCAGATTCGCGACTACAATAATCTTATAATCGATTTTTATAAATTCCTGTTTGCGTATTAAAGCTAGAAGTAAAATTAAAAAAACACTCAAAATCGAGCTTCAAAATGTCAGCATCATTTAAAGGTAGATGCAGTTAAAATTTTGAAAAATGAAACATAAGGGGCGTAGTCCCCATTTTGTTGGCTTCTAGTTTTCTTTTGACACGAAGACCGTGCAATGAGTGGCTTAATCACAAATCGATAGAGAACATAAAAAAACTGGTTCGCCTCAACCTGTTTTTACACATTTTTTTACATTAAAGTAGACACAGCTTCCACCAAAATAAAGTTTGGAGGTCAATATCATGAACAGTTTGCAACGACAGATCAATTAACTCAAAACTATTCACTTTTTTTCATATACTTAAGTAGTTCCCGAGTTATAAAGGGGTGAACCTCCGCTTCAGCTATGTTAAAAAATTGGCAATATTGCCCATATATAGTAAATAAAATTATAGAGAAAATAAAAAGGACATCCATTGCCGGGGTACTACTTACTTCGCTTGAATGCAATCGTGCTGGTAATTCAGTTTGTTCGCCGGATGAGTTAAATGTCCAATGAAATGAATCCGCAGGCGGTGATGCATCCACTTCACATTTTAACGCCAACGTTTCATGCTTCAGGGCACCCAACAGTTCATCGTGATCTGTGGCACAAATGGGTGCATCTGTAACAAAAAAATGATGAGAAAAGAGGACGATGAAGGAAATCATGAGATACAAATGTTGCATTATCAGTTGAATAAAAATCAGTAGAGAGAGAAAAATGAAATAAAAAATTCTGCCAAAATGGAAACACAGATATAGCCACACTACAAAACCAACTTACATTAAGTTGGACTTAAAGCCAAAAAAATTTCCAAAAAAAAAAAAAAATGTGTAAGGAAAGACCCACAAAAAAGAACTCCACAATAATAACAAAATGCCATCTATTATATATATAAGTTATGTTAGCGTACACATAAATAATATGTGTGTACCAGTGTGTGTGTGTGCGTGGGAATTTTCCTTTTTTTACAATTGTAGATTTCTTGTCTCGTACATAACAATATATTTTAGTTGCATTGTTTGTCTTCATTTTTTTCAATGTCGCCTTAATTTTTCTTCTTCCATTGTTTTGGCATTTTGTTTTTCTCCCCAAATTTTTTTTATCATTTATAATTCCGACTTAACCGCCACTGTTGGAGTTCTCTTACAACTCTTGATTTTGCCACTTTTTCCTTTCCATCTACTTTGCTTTTTTTGCAGTTTTAGTTTCCAAGTTGTATTCAAAGTTTTTAATTTTCAAGTGTAATTAGCCAGAAAGATGATGCAGATTAAAGGGAGGTATTTTTTCTTCTCTCGTTTAGTTTTTGTTTTTTATGCAAATACTCAAAAGGCAATTAAAGTATAAAAATCTGGTAATTATTTTAGTGTGTGTTTTTTTGCTTATTTGTTTGCAACATTTTGTCTAGAGGTTGTAGGACAGACAAATAATATATGACTTCAAAATATGTTGCAAAATTGGGATTAATTTACATGGTTGTATCAGGATATATTCAAACCAATATGGAAGGAGATATTAAGGATCAGTTTTTATGGAAGGAAAAGTCAGATGCGAATCATTAGGATTACTAGTTTTGAATATATCAATCAGCAGAGCTGAACATGTTATACCCTCCACTCTGCTGTATTTATTGTTTATACCTAATATCGGTCATGATCCTTACATGAAGGATACGTCAAAATATGAACCAAGATTTAAAATTATTATCTGCTTAAAACTGTTTAACCTCTAAGATAGCCGAATGCGGAACTTCAGGCACATAAATAGGAAAATGCATCTATGGCCTCCAACCTTTACATTGGACCATGCCAAAATATTGATTGATGTAAAATAAATTTTTCTGAGAATCCGAAATGCTTACTTATAGCCATATCGCTTGTAAATGAGACCAAAACCACTAAAATCCTAAAATTCAGCGGGACTTTTTCATGAAAATTATATCAAATTTCGGATATAAATGATAATAAAATTTTTTTGCCCACATAGAATTTGAAATACCACATTGCAAGCACTTCGGTGGATAACTGAGTGCAGAACCAAGCAATATTTCGGATTGGAAAACTAAACGTAAAAATATATTTTTTGGGAAATTTATTTTTCACTTCCTAAGAACCCGAAAAGTCCTTTGACTGATTCTTCCATTAAAAATAGTTTCTTACTATCGAAAATGGGACAGTATTGTGATAAAGGGGCTGCACCAAAACAATATATATATATATATATATATATTCTATTTTCAATATCAACCAGCGATTTAAACTGACTGTCGCATATGGCTTTCTAACGCCTCAACAGCACTTCTAGGGATAGAAAGAATTCGCTATACGACTGTTGACCCATTAATTCCACATTTCGATCGGTCAAAAAAAAAAAAACTCTGGAGTGAGAGCTGTGTGTGAGAGCTCACATTCAAAAGATGCCACACGTTCTGTATTGTCATGTTCGATTTTCGAATATCTCACCTCAGGACCTCAGGCACAAAATTTTTACTTTACTTGACTCTGGACCATCATACGTTGCTCAGTGGAAACTGTCGCCGTATATCCATGATTAGCCATATGGTTTGAGAGCACGTCTTCTTTGGTTCGAATGTCGAATTTCACCGATGACTTGTGGCAAACAAATTATATTGTACCATTCATAATTGACACCTTCGTACATTGCTTAAGCGGGACAGGCGTATTACCGATCACTATTACCGTAGAAAGAGATGGTTATTTTCTTCGAAAAGCAACGAATAATTTCCGATGGATTTGGCCTTTGATGCTTTGATGTTTTGTATTTGTCTAATAGATCCATGATGCTTCAATTGGCTTGAACCGAAATGAGAAAGTTTCAATTGTCATGATCGCCTTCTCCCAAGATTTCATGTACGGTGTACCACTCATACGTTTCTTAAGCGCAGTAGCCACCGCAAGACCAGATTTGCCGAAAATACGGTGGGCATTTGCTTCGAAGAGATTTTTCCGCGAACAACTTTTATTGCATTGGGTTCTTTCATACCATATACCGAAAATTCTACACCTGTGCCAACTTATAAATATCTTTCGAACTTTTACAACAATTTTGTCCACCCTTTTTGAGTGATTGTAAAATGGAATAGGATCCAACGAGAACAAACAATTTTTAAGGCCAGATTGTATGCAGTATTTTATGTATGCTGTTGGAAGAAAGGTACAAGAATATCTTTAATTCAGGGTAGGACACATGAGATTTGGCTTCAGTGTTCATAGCCACAGACGTCGGTTTGGGACTTCCTTCTTGATCTTCGTCTTTGAGCAGAGGACTTTTTTTTTTGATAAATTGATTTTTCAAGTCACTGGGAAAAACACAACACATGGTTGTACGTCAAACCGTACTGAGGACGTTAGTGCTAAGGCAAACGTTAAACTTGTCGACTACATAATATATGTCGACTACATAATATATTGACTACATTGTATTTTCTAAGACTATTATAGGTCTTTATGGGACTTTAATCGGAATACTATCCCCCTCATTAGGTTACCTTTCCAGGTAAAGTCTCCAAACCTGGATAAACCTTCTTTAGTTCTCCTTTTCCAATATTTTTTGTTTTCATTGTGTTATCAATTATTTAACGTATTTAAAGTGACCTGTTTATATTCACCGATAATATTCAATAATAGTACAATTAACACTAACCCAATTTATTATTAAATCACAAATTGCATTAATTTAAATTGATACACCATAATAATAACAATAATTACATAATCCTTTATTTCTCAACAATTAACTAAATCTGCATTAAAATTTTAGATTTTTATTTCAAAAAGAAAAATTATATAAAAATTTAATCCAATTTCGAAATTCACAGCAATACATATAAAGAAGAAACCCCCCCAAGAGAAAATTAAATGAGGAGGAGGAGGAGAAGAAGGAGAGGTATAAATCTCAATACAACACCAGCATAAATTTATGCAACCTCTTTTTGTGCCATTTTGTAGACTTTTCATTAAAAATAAATGAAATGCACAAGCAACAGCAGCAGCAGAGTCAGAGTCAGACCAAACCAAGATTCATTCAAAACCAACAACAACACCAAAATGATATAGAAGAAAGTAGGAACGAAAACAAATCTTAGAAACATAATAATCCGGCTACCTATTACTAACAGTTATGCAGAAGTTTTGCCTCAGAAATCGAAATACAAACAGAAAAAAAAACGAAGAAAAGGAAACAGGAAAATAAAATGCCGTTACTTGCTACTTCATAGTCAAGTAGTGAAAATAAAATATTAATAGCCAAACATTGCTAAAGAAGAGCAACCAACACAAGCCAACGAATAAAATAGCTATGACACAACAAAAACAACAGCAAGAAACGGGTAAAAAAGACAATAACAACGAGATGGACGAGAAATCCGAATAAATAATCTAATGAATATTTTTCAAACGACTTAAGTTGCCAGAGACAAGAGACACAAAACAAAAAGGAGATGTTAAGAAGAAGAAAATGAAAACAACACTGAAAAGAGCCACTTGAAGAATGTCTGGATATTCCACTTTGGATTCCCCACTTTTTTGCCGCTGCTACAGAAACGGGCTATTTTTTCTATTTTCTTGTTGTCGTTGTTGTTGCTGTATTTTTTATTATATTTTCTTGGCGTTCCATAGTTGTAGACTGCAGCAGCAATACAATATACACTAGAACAACAGCGGATTAACAAATGTGCCACACCAAAAATAAAATTTGCAAGGAAAACACAACATCAGCAGCAACAAACTACTACAAGTATTTCTTTATTTATATTTAAAACGAACGAAAGTAAAGCACAAGAATACTATCCCAGCAGCCATACAATAAGGATGCACATTCTGCAAAAAAAAACCAGTAAGGAAAGTAGTAAAGTCGGACGGGGCCGACTCTAGGATACCCTTCACCACTATGGGTACATTAAACAGGACTATTAACATGAAATTGGATGAAATAAAATATGTGATATTTATCTAAATGTGAATCTACCTAGATTTGTCCATAAAGTGTGTAAATCGACTTCAAACAAATATAAATAGGTCATCCGGTTGACTATGTCTGTACTTCTAGAAAACGCAACTACGTAATTCTATGCTCAATTTTGTACGTTGTGCAAAATTTGATGTCAATCTGACTAACATGAGGAGTATGATGCCCAATTTGCTTGATATCGGGCGAAAAAATATATGTAAGCTATATCCACATATTAAGCGATTTCAAACAAACTTGTCACAGGTTAGGTTATACTAACTTTAGAACGTTTTGTTCCTATTGGTTCCTTGGTGCGTCAATTACATAAAATCAATCTATAATAAAATGGAGCTATATCTAAATCTGGACCGATTTTCACGAAACAAGGCAGACATCACTCTAGGCTCAATTCAGTACGTTATGCCAAATTTCGTGCAAATCGAAAGATATATAGCGACTTTGGTGAACCATTTACATGAAATCGGACGAAACTATATGTGGGAGCTATATAGAAATATGGACCGATTTTATCGAAACTTGGCAGACATCACTCTAGGCTCAATTCAGTACGTTGTGCAAAATTTCGGGCAAATCGAAAGATATATATGGATGTTGGTGCACAATTTACATGAAATCGGACGAAACTATATATGGGAGCTATATCTAAATCTGGACTGATTTTCACGAAACTTGGCAGACATAACTCTAGGCTCAATTCAGTACGTTATGCCAAATTTCGTGCAAATCGAAAGATATATATGGATTTTGGTCACAATTTACATGAAATCGGACGAAACTATATATGGTAGCTATATCTAAATCTTGACCGATTTTCACGGAGCTTGGCAGACATCATTCTAGACCTAAATGATTAGGCTGTACCAAATTTCGTGCTAATCGAAAGATATATAGGGACTTTGGGGCCCCATTTACATTAAATCGGACGAAACTATATATGTGAGCTATATCTAAATCGGGACCGATTTTCATGAAACTTGGCAGACATCATTCTAGGCCCAATTAAGTACGTTATGCCAAATTTCGTGCAAATCGAAGTATATATAGGGACTTTGGGGCACCATTTACATGAAATCGGACGAAACTATATATGGGAGCTATATCTAAATCTGGACCGATTTTCTTGAAACTGGGCAGACACCATTCTAGACTCAATTCAGTACGTTATGCCAAATTTCGTGCAAATCGAAAGATACATAGAGACTTTGGGGCACCATTTACATGAAATCGGACGAAACTATATATGGGAGCTATATCTAAATCTGGACCGATTTTCACGAAACTTGGCAGACATCACTCTAGGCTTAATTCAGTACGTTATGCCAAATTTCGTGCAAATCAAAAGATATATAGGGACTTTGGGGCACCATTTACATGAAATCGGACGAAACTATATATGGGAGCTATATCTAAATCTGGACCGATTTTCACGAAACTTGGCAGACATCATTCTAGACCTAAATGATTAGGCTGTACTAAATTTCGTGCAAATCGAAAGTTATATAGGGACTGTTTACATTAAATCGGTTAAATATATATATGGGAGCTATATCTAAATCTGAACCGATTTTTCCCAATTTCAATAGGGTTCGTCCTTGGGCCAAATAAGTGACCTATGCCAAATTTCATCCAATCCAATGTTTACAATTTAACATGGACAGACGGACGGACGGACAGACGGACATGCGTAAATCGACTCAGAAAGTGATTCTATGCATATTCTCAAAAGGAACCATGGGTCTATCTCGATTATTTTTGCCTGTTACAAACATATGCACAAAGACATAATACACTGTACCACAGTGTGGTGAAGGGTATAAAAATCCAGGAACTACTGCATAGACCCGGCCAGGCCACAGCAGACCAGAAATGAACAGCAGCCATCATATAATTGAGAATACTCTTAACAGTGAGAGCTCAGAACAAGCAAATGATCCTCCATCTTCCGAAGTGGAAAACACGAAAAAAAATTAAATATGCAAAAAATCCAACAGATTATATTCAAGATGACTAAACGTTGAAGGTTTTGTTTCTTTGTTTTGTTATTACTTTATTTTTTCTTATATTGTGTTTTCTTTTCTTTATTTTTTTTTTTTATTTTGGCAAATTGTAGTGTCATTGACGTTGGGATTTTTCTTGGATTTCCATATAATAAATGGAATTCATTTATTATTCCAAACCAAAACAACAACAAACATTTTATATTTTATTTAAATGAATGATTTTTGAGGAAATAATATCGGTACAAAAATTGTATTAAACTGAGTATTGTAATTTTTCTTGGCAGATCTTTAAGAAGAAAGGCCAATGCAGGACATTTCTTAAGGTCTTAGGAGGAAATGGTATACATTTAAAAGAGGATTTTCAAATAATTAAAAACAAATAATTACTTAAATAACTGTTATCCATAATTTCCCTATACCTTTGTACGTCATGGAATTTGTAATTGTAGACACTGTTCCCATACATAACGTGACGGATGTTGAGAATTGGGTTTGATTACGTGTAAAATGTTCGACAATTTAAGACCTTGTAGTTATAGGTATTAGAATGAAAATGTTCAGGAAAATTTCCAGGTTTTTGTGGGTCACTTCTTAACCGCTTTTTCATTTCCACTTTCAAATGGATTTATAGTGACCGCAGAGAGTTCACAGTCCGCATATGTGGAGAGCAATTGTTCTGTACAAGGGTCGATTGAAAGTGTATACAGATCACAGGTTCTTTATATTACTAATTTTTCCTGCAGTTATTTGGGGTTCACTTCTTAACCGCCTTTTCTTTATTATACATGCATTTTCAATTGGATTTATAAATAACTTCCCTTTTCAATTGGATTTATAGTGACCAATGGGTCCAGAGAGTCCAATTAGTCTGTATAGAGGTCGATAGAAAGTGTATATAGACCAGAGGTATGAATAGAAACCAAAAGAGTTTATAAAGACCAATCGATCGGATTATTGAAAACAGGAGTTTATATAACCGAAGTTGTCTGTATAGAGACCACAGGTGTTTATAAATACCAATTCTAAGTGAACAGATCGATTGGAAGTGCATAGCTACCACAAGTCTGCTCAGAAGCCATAGATATGTATAAAGACCAATTAGTCTGTATATAGAAAACAGGACCCTATAAATACTAATTGAATATTTTAATATGGGGTACAAAGATGCTCCCATCTTTACTAATAACTGACGTGACATTTATAAAGCGTATATACACCAAGAACTCTCTGTGCTGTTGCTTGAATTTGCTCTCAGCATTGCCACCTGTGAAGAGATACCAAAAAAGTTGTCATAAAGTCTTCTTTTTTGGATTTAAAGAAAATTCGGTAAAAGAATTACCATTTGATGAATTCAATCGAATACACTATTCGACTCAAATGACATTTGAAAAATGTCGACCCTTTGTGAGAAAGGTAACAGAAGGAGTGGACCGATGGGTGCAATTCGATGTTATTTTTGTTAGTTTTCATTAAGTCTCTATTCGCTTGATATTGGATTTACAAATGTTCAAAATTTGTGGAGTAGAGTAGTACCAGAAGGTGTAGTACCAGAAGGTGTATACCGAATGAACCATCTTCCGACGCGTTGCATGTTTGCAAAGTAGTACATCAAAATCTATGTTCGGGAAGTACGCAAAACGGCTCATCGATATTATCCATTTCGAATTTAATTTAAGAAATATTACAATGTGCAGTCTTTGGACTAAATCGTGGTTTGGTGATTTGGACTAATCATGTTCACCAGCCAGCCTGTCAGAGGGACGAATATTTCAAAATCGCCTCTAAATTGTCTGAAATTGATTGTTCAAAGAAATATAGGGTCCCACGATGAGGTAATTTTTTTGTTGTACCATTAGCTTTATGGCTGCAAATATACGGGTAATGTGATATGGCGTCCACTCCTAAACGATCATTTCTTTAGGGGTATTTGTTACCAGAATACAAAACTGAATCATTATAGAAAATAGTTCGTAGGGAAATGTGCTAACCATTGAGAATTTCATCCAACTAGCTTGAAAAACTATTTCATAATAAGGAAATTTAGGTATTCCCTTATATAGGGCCCACGAGGTGCGGTGCTTCTATCGAAATTTATAAGATTTTCATAGGAGAATAATCATACACAAATGCGTATGAGGTCGTATGACAAAAAAGCAATTGACGGTGACTGTCTTCAAAGACAAGAAAAATCCACCGAAAGATGTTTCTGCAGGAGTTACTTCGATGAAATTGCCATGCGAAGGCACAATAACAAGGAATGACGAGCGCTCTCACACCTCGACTTAAACCAGCTCCCTTGTGACTGGCATAAAAACTGAATTGATGGGTCATCCACAATAAGCCCCACCTTGACAGCCTTTGACTCATTATACCCTTAACGACACTGTGGTACAGGGTATTATGTCTTTGTGCATATGTTTGTAACAGACAAAAATAATCGATAAACCCATGGTTCCTTTTGAGAATATACATATAATCACTTTCTGACAAAATTTGGCATGTTAAATTGTAAACGTACTGAATTAAGTGTGGAATGATGTGTGCAAAGTTTCGTGAAAATACGTTCAGATTTAGATATAGCTCCCATATATAGTTTTCCCCGATTTTAGGTAAATAGTCCACTGAAGTCCCTACATGTCACTCGATTTGCACGAAATTTGGCACAGCGTAATGAATAAGGACTAGAATGGTGTGTGTTAAGTTTCGTGAATATCGGTTCAGATTTAGATATAGCTCTCATATATATCTTCGTCGGATTTAAGGTAAATTGTGTACTAAAGTCCCTATATATATTTCGATTTACACGAAATTTGGCATAACGTACAGAATTAAGTATAGAATGTTGTGTGCAAAGTTTCGTGAAAATCGGTTCAGATTTAGATATAGCTCTCATATATATATATATATATATACATATATTTTCAACCGGTTATAGGTGATTGGACCCTATATATCTTGTCATTTGCGCGAAATTTGGCATAGCGTCTACAATAAAGTATGCTAAGTTTCATGAAAATCGGTTCAGATTTAGATAAAGCTCCCATATATATTTTCGCTCGATTTTAGATAAATGGTGCACCAAAGTCCCTGGATATATTTTCATATGCACGAATTTTGGCATAGCGTACTGAGTTAGGTCTAAAATGATCTGTGCAAAGTTTCTTGAAAATCGGTTCTGATTGAGATGTAGCTCCAATATATATGTTTGTCCGATTTTATGTAACTGGTGCACCTAGATATCATTCGATTTGCACAAAATTTGGCAAAGCGTACTGAATTAAGTCTAGAATGATGTTGGTAAGCTTCGTGAAAAGATCCATAGCTAGGCCGATTGACACAACGTACTGAAGTAATATAAATTTGTCTCTGGCAAGTTTCCCTGAAATCGGTTCAGGTATAGATATATAACAAACACGCGACGTCTGTTAGGATACATATGTAGAATATACGCAAAATGGTGAAGGGTATAAAAAACAAAAAAATAAAACACTGTGTCATGATGAAATACACATTTTCATTATTAGACATTAAATCTGATCAAAATAGGTTCATGTGCTGACATAGACCCCATTTTAGACAGTTTTTAGCTTTCAGGCGTATTATTCAACAGAAGTACCTGTAATTTGACATTGCTGGGTATCTGAAGTGTATAGACATCTCTACAGTTATAGTCCCAGGATATTGTTGGTTAAGAAACATATATGGGGAATTTTTCAATATTTCTTTGTATGTATATGTAGCCCATTTAAGTTTCATTTCTGGGTCAAATAACAAAAACTCTCAACCCATGCGGACATTTTAAATATGTGGATGGTTCTACTCGCATTTTGAGGCAATCTGAGAGTTAAAACCCTTCAGCTTAGCGATTTATTAAGGAATATATTTTTTTTTCAATATTGAATTATATATTTTTAATATCATTAGTATGCGTATGATTTATATTTAAGACACACACCAAATGAATCATACGCCACAAATTACTGACAATTTACATTTACTTTAATACTCATTCATTATAACGAGTATTGGAGAATTTGTTTTTATAGAAAAGGAAACATATTAATGAAATATTCTTTAAAAAATGCACGCATTTAAAATTCTCCCAACTACAAGCCTATGGAAGAAAATTTTTAAAGATCCATGCCACTTATAGACCTTTGAAAAAACTACGCCTTTTCTGGGCCTGCGAACAATATTTAAAAAATCAACGCGCTTTCTAGGCCTGTAAAAAATAAAAAAATCAAGCGTTTTTTTACGCTGTGATAATTTGTTTTAAAAAAATAATTTTAAAAAATCGACGCCGTTTCAAGCCTTTAAAAAATATTTAGTATGCGTATGATTTATATTTAAGACACACACCAAATGAATCATACGCCACAAATTACTGACAATTTACATTTACTTTAATACTCATTCATTATTCAAAAAATCTTAAACATTAAAATAAACAAAAAAAGACTATACCGCATTTCATAATATTTACTTATTTCCCAGAAATCTGACAATTAAAAAATTAAATATTTTTCTTTGTGTTATTTAATCTTCCCTACGCTTGTAATGCGAGCTAACAACAACCAATCTCTATAATTACTAAAAATAAAGAATATCGAAAAACACAAAAAGAATGTCATTACATGTTCTTTACTTCTATTTTTGTCGCATTTTTGTTTGTTTAACAATGCCATATTTATAAAATAGTTTAGAACAGCAGTAAATGTTCGAAAAAAGACAAAGAAAATTAATTACACACAGCATTGCAATTGCAAGCATACAAGGAAGAAAACACCTGAACACAGCAATTTTTTTACTTTTATTTTTTTCTATTTTTTAAGAAAAAATTAAAACAATGTTGAATCAATGTTTGTTTGGTTCCGGCCACACAATAAACAATGAATGAATGAACGACCCCGATTGGTTAGTTGTAAAGAACTTTGCAATAAGTAAGCCAGAACAAATTGCTACATTTTCTTGGTGTTAATAAAACAAAAGGGGCGATCTGTGGAAAAAATCATTGTTAATGCACTATTGTGTTAGCTAGCAAGATTTCGTGTCATTTCGTTTTGGTTTGTAGTTTATTTTTAGTGTGTGTGTGTATGTGAGTACGTGTTATGTGCAATGGCAGGAAGTTTTTGTTTTCACTCGATTCCCGTTGTTACAAAAGGTAATGTGAACCCTAACTTTAGCTTAGCTTAGTTAAGTGAAAAATCTAATCAAGAACGTATAGAAAACGAACAACGAACCAAACTCAATTTGTATTTTTCTGAGCTTCTCTTACTTTTGATTTTATGTTTTTTCTAAGGGAAATTGCTATTGGAACTGATTGGATATTTTCTTTCTTATAAAAAAAAGTATATAAGAAAAAATGCTTTGCGAGTCTATTTTGCAATAGGGGCGTATGATTGTTGAACATAGTTTATATAAATGATTGGCGCCATGACAAAGGGCGAATTACTAGTAATTCTAATTATACTGGACCTGCACGTTTATCCGTATACATTTTAGCCCTAATAATTAATATCACACTGCAGATCGGTTTCATTGTGATATATTTTCAAATATTTGCAGTATATTTTGAACACCGGTGACGTATGATTATTATTTCCCCTCCAACAAAAATAAATCATACGCCATGGGAAACAGTATCATAACAAACAATACTATCTGATAACCCATTTTTATACCTTCTTTCTAGATCTATCATTACAATTATTTTCCCCTCAGTGTTTTTACAAAAGAAACAAAATCACACATACACACAACAACAAAACCCCAACATCATTTTACAACAATTGAAAGCAATTTATTGGCTGTTTGTGAAACTTCAATCTTTGTCGGGTAAATCGATTACCATGACTGGCGGGAAAATTTATATGTATAGAGAAAACGCATCTATATAGCATTGGCAATGCATTGAAGTGTGAGAGTGTGAGGGAGAGGCTGGAGCGAAAAAAAAACACCAAGATAATACAATTGCTATATAATGTCATATAACATCGTTAAATAAATTGATATGTGTTCGGATCCGAACTGAACGAAAAAGTTTAATGACACTGCAACAAACGTTGAATGTTACCAAGTATTTCTAAGCCATTTGGGGAATTGCACTTTACTAATGACACTTAAATAAAAAAAGATTGTATTGTGGATGCTGGTAATGATAAAAAATGTGGTTTATTAGAAAATAGATGTGGGAGGTCCTAAGGGAAATTGATGGTGATTTAAAAAGGAGATTTGTATTTCATACCAAATATTTTATAACGTGTATTGGAGAATTTTTCATAGAAAAGGAAACATATTAATGAAATATTCTTAAATAAATGCACGCATTTAAAATTCTCGCACCTACAAGCCTCTGGAAGAAAAATTGTAAAGGCGTAGCTTTTACGCCCTTTCTGGGCCTGCGAAAAAGATTTAAAAATTCAACGCGCTTTCCAGGCCTGTGAAAAATAAAAAAATCAAGCGTTTCAATTTAAAAAAATGGACACCGTTTTTAGGCCTGTAAAAATATTTTTAAACCAGTAAGGAATGTAGTAAAGTCGGACGGGGCCGACTATATGATACCCTTCGCCACTTTGGGTATATACAACAGATGGAATCCTAACAGATGTCGCATTTTTGAAGGACCATTAAACATGGAATTAAACATGCCATTCAGCAACCTATACTAAATTTTGGTCAGATATAGAGTTGCTTCTTATATTGGTATACAATTATGAAAATAAATTTAAAGCAAATTATTGAAATTTAAACTGATTTCATCGAAACTTGTCACAGTTAGGTTACGCTTATTTCAGCATGTTTTTTGCATTCGGCCACAAGTTGAGTTCTTCATTTACTTAAAAAACCAAATTTGGTGCACAACGAAGGATGTATAGGGATTTTGGTACATCATTTATCTTAAATCCGACGAAAATATATATGGGAACTATATCTAAATCTGAACCGATTTTCACCAAATTTAAGACACATCTTTCCAGACTTAATTCAGTACGCTATGCCAAATTTCGTGCAAATCGAAAGATATTTAGGGACTTTGGGGCACCATTTACATTAAATCGGACGTAAATATATATGGGAGCTATATCTAAATCTGGACCGATTTTCACGAAACTTAGCAGGTATCATTCTAGGCTCAATTAAGTGCGCTGTGCCAAATTTCGTGCAAATCTAAAGATATATAGGGACTTTGGTGCACCAGTGCACATTAAATCGAACGAAAATGTATATGGGAGCTCTATCTAAATTTGAACCGATTTTTCCCAATTTCAATAGGGTTCGTTCTTGGGTCAAGTAAATGAGCTGTGCAAAATTTCATTCAATTCGGATTATAAATTCGACCTGTACTTTGTTTACAATTTAACACCAACAGACGGACGGACGAACATGCATATATCGACTCAGAAAGTGATTCTATGCATATTCTCCAAAGGAACTATCTTGTTTCCATTTGCCTGTTACAAACATATGCTCAAAGACATAATACCCTGTACCTGTGTGGTGAAGGGTATAAAAATCCAGGCCTCTTAAAGCCTCTAAAAATATTCTTACAAAACCTTCGATTTTTTATTATGCTTGACAGAAATATTTTTAAAACCCGTGAGCGGAGCAGTATAATCGGACGGGGTCGACCATATAATACCCTACACAACTTCCACGAAAATCTAACTTTGCGTTATTTACACCCTCTTCAAACCTGACTAAAAGTCAACATATTTTACTAATACTCAGTAGACGAGGGCTGTACTTGTCCAGATTCTCTTTACCGTGGGTTCTGTTGTGATGTTGGGCTTTCAATTGTGGCCTATAGATCGACTCAAAAAAAAAAAACAAAATGTTAAGTTTTCGGTCCACTTCATCCCAAAATTATTATCTGATCGTCACCGAAAGTTTTAGGCTTTGTCCTTGACCATAACTGGAATATCATGGAAAGCGATCAGCGCTATATTTCCGCCCTCTAGTGTGGTTTTGGGTTACTAAATAATGTCTGAATACTTAAGCACCTGTAAATATTTAAGTGTAGCTCCCACATCTGAGTACATACGGCCATATAATTGGTATCAATTTAAAGGTCAACCACTCCTCTGGAACCTACTATCCCCTTCTCCATGCAAAAATTCGCGGTGTTTGAGCCATAATTGCGGCCTCTGGAACGACCAGAAAATCCGACAAAAATAAAGGTTTTGGTCCATTTCATCCCCTAAATATTAATCGATCTTTTCCAGAAACAATAGGGGTCTTCATTGGCCAGAACCCATTCTACATGCAAAATTTCGTGAAGATTGGTCCATAACTGTGGTCTGTATCGTGTTTACAAATTATAATGGGCAGACGGACGGACGGACACACATGTCTAGATAGACTCAGCTAGTCGAGATATGACGATCGGTATACTTAAAGGTAGGTCTAGGTCCAATATTTCGCGGCGTTACAAACTTTTGGAGCTGCACAAAGCTATAATACCCTGACAACATAGTTGTGTAGGGTATAAAAATCCACTCCTCTTCCAAACCTCAGAAAATTGTTTTGAAAGTCTGCTCCTAAAAAAATAGTTTTTAAAAATCAAACCTGGGTTTCCTTAAAAATTTGAGTTACTAAAGTGTTATCAAATTTTACATTTGAATTTAAATATAATACATATTTCCAATTATGAAACATTTCTTTCCCATAATCTCTTATTCAAAAAAAGTTATCCACAAAGAAATTGACAAAATAATTCTTAATAACCTAAATAAAATAAACCAATTCGTATATATATTCAGATCAAAAGAAATCCATAATTGTAATCTATAACACTCACGCACACTTACACGCGCGCAGACATCAGATACAAAAGTAATCATTTTCATCTTTTTTTCTGATACGACACGAATGAAAATAACAGATGGAAGAAAAGCAACAAAGCAACGATGTAGAAAAAAATAACAAAATCTAAAATGGATTCCATAAATCTGACTGACTGCATGTCGTCGTCGTAGCCGTCGACAGCGTCATCATCATGAACATTGTTATTGTATTTCATTTCTTTGTACTTACAGCGTATACGTAATGTCACCGGATTACTGGTGCCTTTGCCTTCAGAATTCACAGCCAGACAAGTGTAATCACCGGCAGATGCACGCGAAACGCTTTGCAGGACAAGTGATTGATCTGATAGGATAACGCCAGCTGATACATTGTGATGTAATTCTTTGCCCTGTTAATGGAAAGAAAAAAAGAGATAAAGAAAGAATGAGAAAAAATCGCATGAGAGAAACACATTGTTGAGTATATACGTTAATAATAAAAAACCAAACAACTCTGGAGCACACACACACACACACACCAACACACTGAAACGCATAAGCAGATATAAGAAATCATTGTTTAAATATTTGCTAGAAAGATGAAAATAGTGTTGGGAATACGAACAACGTCATGTCAATAGGGATCCGGAAAAGGGTAAAATACAATTATAACAACTTTTCAATTCCCAACAAGTATTGCTGCAAAGAGCTTTGCCAAGCCACTGCGCTACCACGAACAGTAGTAGTGGAAATGCAATGCTGATATTGAAAATGACATTGGAAATGAAAAAGAAACAAAACGAATGAGGGATCAACTTGTATAGAAGAAATCATTCATGTGCAATGTGAAAGATGAATGAGTGCAACAACGAACGTAACGCTATGACACGTAAAATAAATAAGGTCAAAAAAACGAAGAGCATGTAACGTAAGCTATAAGATAAACAGATAATAAATAAGAAAAATTTACAATTGATTCACGATGATAAAAAAGAGGTTATGGTATGAAACAGAGTAAAGGTAGGATTGAGTTCAAAATAAGAAGGGGAGATCGCCACGGCTAAGCCAAATAAATGAAAAGAAATAATTTTAAAGCAATAAAAAAATATGTACATTAAACTGCGCTCTACCCTAATATACTCTATGATTGTATGAAGGAACACTTGAAGCGTTACGTTTTATGAAGGTGGCTCTTGACCTTGTATAGTGAAATTGGAGTAAACAAAATAACCGAAAACAATGAACGCATGTAAAAACATTGTTTGCCTTTTTCAATGGTGCCTTATGCCAACAAAATAATAAAAACTCAAGACTTCTAAGAGGATATCAGAGATTTTTATTAATTATACCCTACGCCTCTTATATGCCTCTAAAAAATATTTATAAATAATCCACGCCTCTTATATGCCTCTAAAAAATATTTATAAATAATCCACGCCTCTTATATGCCTCTAAAAAATATTTATAAATAATCCACGCCTCTTATATGCCTCTAAAAAATATTTATAAATAATCCACGCCTCTTATATGCCTCTAAAAAATATTTATAAATAATCCACGCCTCTTATATGCCTCTAAAAAATATTTATAAATAATCCACGCCTCTTATATGCCTCTAAAAAATATTTATAAATAATCCACGCCTCTTATATGCCTCTAAAAAATATTTATAAATAATCCACGCCTCTTATATGCCTCTAAAAAATATTTATAAATAATCCACGCCTCTTATATGCCTCTAAAAAATATTTATAAATAATCCACGCCTCTTATATGCCTCTAAAAAATATTTATAAATAATCCACGCCTCTTATATGCCTCTAAAAATATTTATAAATAATCCACGCCTCTTATATGCCTCTAAAAATATTTATAAATAATCCACGCCTCTTATATGCCTCTAAAAAATATTTATAAATAATCCACGCCTCTTATATGCCTCTAAAAAATATTTATAAATAATCCACGCCTCTTATATGCCTCTAAAAAATATTTATAAATAATCCACGCCTCTTATATGCCTCTAACAAATATTTATAAATAATCCACGCCTCTTAAAAGTTTCTAAAAATATTTATAATAAAAAATCCACGCCTCTAAAAAATATTTTTAATTTTGTGCATATGACCTTACCAGCTTACATTTATTTATTATCCTTAACTTATGTCAATAGTCCTATCAACCTTTGTATGCTTTGACACTACGTATTAAATAATTATTTTCACAGGAAATCATTTGTTTATAAAGATAGGAAATTATTTTTTTAATTGGCATAAGATTTCGATTTTAATAGAAATTTGTTTAGTTTTTCTTTTCAGATATTTCGAAACCCTTTCAGGAATGAATATGAAAATGTGATACCTTTGAAATTATAATTGTCAATTAAAGAACATTTAATGTCTAACCTTTAATTCCAAAAATCCCAAAGAAAATACCAATATTCAATCCAATAAAGTTTACCTATGTCATTATACCAGTTTCTTTCTGGAATTCTGTAAAAGTTTTTAGGCATTTTAATTTGGGATTTGGAAACAGAACTGAAAATGTTACCCATACATAGGCATGTTGCTTAATTGCAAATGTTGGTTTATTGTTATAAAAAAATACCCTTAACCCAGGATTTATATCCAAAACAGAATATGAACAATTCCAAAGAAACGAAACAAAAAATTATACTTCACAATGTATGTGTGTTGGTATATATGATTCGGAATTGTAAATTGTATTTGAACTCGTTAAGAGAATGTAACTCAAATTGTACTGAAGACATTTAGAGTTAAATAACGGATTACCACATCACTAGATATTGCTGACACATGGAACTAAAAAAAAATTAAAGAATAGACATGAGTACGTCGACAAAAACGGAAGAGGAAGAAGAACAAACTGACAGTTTGAGAAAGACCGACATACAGCCATGCAGGCTGACATTCGAATGAATGTCTTCTTAAGCAACAGACAGATGGGAAAATTTCATTTAGCTTTGCTTTGTTTTTGTTCTGGCAGTAATAGCAGAGCATGTATTAAATGAAATTCGTAGAATTGAAAACACACAAAATCCCAATTCCAAGTCGAATAATGTTGGCTTATACAATTTTTTCGGTCTGTCGGTAATAACATGAAATAGAATATCCTTGTAATATTTTCAAACTTTTAAAAAAAGGGGTGTAGGAGGTATTGGAAATAATGAAGAATTTTTGTAAGGCTTTTTGTAACCAGTTTTTTGGGGTTAAGTGGTGGGGCCAATGAGCCTTATTTGATTTAGTTGGGGAGGTCCAGTACAGGTTGCATATCCTTAGAAAGTGGTATGTGTCCCTAGTGAGTCAAATTGCATATTAATATTGTGTTTATGAAATGCTTGACTATTTGAATCTTGAAGAGCAGAGATATGTGAAGTCACATTTAAAAATCAGTGAAGGATGAAAATCGGAAGGCATTGTAAATGTTTCCAATCGGAAATACGAAAATACGAAAATATTTGTCAAATCTATATCCATATCTGAACCGATTTTAATAAAATTTAGCATACGTCATTCTAGGCTCTATGCGTTATGTTATGCAAAATTTTGTGTAAATCGCAACAAAATAAGTTCTTTGGTGTCCCATTTACCTAAAATCGGATGAAAATATATGTTAGACATATATCCAAATAGGACCCGATGTGCACAAAAACTATTACTGCCCGTACCACACTCAATTTAGTAGGCTATGCCAAATTTCGCCTCAATAGGACTTTGGGTGTTTGGTGTACCATTTACATAAAATCTGACGAAACGATTAATGGATGTAATATATGAATCGGAACCGATGCCAATAAATATTTTTCACACATCATTCCAGACTCAGTACCGTAAACTGTGCAAAATTTCGCGTCCATCTGTCAGGCGTCCCCATTTACTTAAAATCGGATGAAAATATATGTGAGAGCTATATCCAAATCGGACACGATATGAATAAAATTTGATAGACCTCATACGAAAATCAACTCAGTAGGTCATCGCAAATTTAAACTCAATAAGACAAACATTGGATGTTTGGTACATCATTTACATAATTATAGGCTGGAACTACTAATTGCAGCTATATCGGAATCGGTTTCAATAAAAATTACCACATTTAATTCTAGGCTAAATTTGGTAGGCTGTGCAAAATTTAGTGCCAATCGGACAAATGTAGGATATTTGATGCACCACTTACTTTAAATCGGATGAAAATGCATGTGAGAGCTATATTCAAACTATATGCATAAAAATTCGTACACCTCATACCAGACACAATTTAGTAGGATATGCAAATTTCGTTCCAATAGCACAAACATTGGGTGTATGGTACACCATTTATTTTAAATCGGAAGAAATTACTAATGGGAACTATATGTAAATCGGAACTGATTTCAATAAAAATTACCACATCTCATTCTGGGCTCAATTTGTGCTAAATTTCGTGTCAATCAACGCTGTTCCAAAATTTCGTGTCAATCGGAAAAGTTTAGGATTGTTGGTGGACAATTAAAATCGGACAAAACTACTAATGGAAACTATATCTAAATCCGATCCGATGTCCAAAAAAATAAGAATATCTTATTCTATACCTAATTCGGCAGGCTGTGCGAAATTTTGAACATACTGAGCATTTTTGTTGAAAGATTTTTATGAAATCGGACGAAAATATATATGAGATTATATCTAGATCGAAACAGATAATAACAAAAACTAGCATCCTCATTCTAGACTCAATTCGGCACACTGTGTAAAATTGCGTGACAATGGGACTAACATAGATTATTTGGTGCACTATTTATATAAAATCGGACGAACATATATATGGGAGTTATATCTAATGCGGAATTGGCACAATTCGGCACCCTGTGTCAATTGGACCAACGTAGAGTCATTGGTGCACCATAAAATCGGAGTAGGGTATAAGTTAAAATCTACAAAGTTATTTAGTTCGCATTTAAAATATTGTAGAGAAGTGTGCCCTCCAGGCAACTTTATCCTACTTCGAGTTCTCTTTAATTCATATCTTATCCCTCACATGAAATTGATACTTAAGTATGCAGGTCCCTTATTCCTTGTCGAGCTTCTCTCCTTTATTTCAACAATTGTAAAAATCCTTACAAAGAATACATATCGTACGTCTTTTTGTTGTAGTTTTTAATTTCTTTACACAAGGACACACACACTCACTCACACACACCCATAAAGTGTTAAGTGCATCTTAAGCAAGATAAACTGTCAAATAGTTCATTTGTTTCGTTTTTTTTTTTTGTTTTTTATTTCCACCATATGTAAGTATGTATGTATGCCGACCAAAAAAGAAAACAGTTTGTCGTAGTACTTGGCAGGAAATAGTAAACCTTCTTCTTCGTCTTGTTACTACTACTGGTAATCAATCTTTTCAGGGATTTTGTTTTCATGTCATGTTCTTGCAGCAAACCACCCTCTCCCCTCTTTGAAAAATCATGTCTGTTGTAAAGTAATTTGTAAATGGTGCCAGGTTTTTTGCTTTTCTGGTTTAAATGGAGTCAGTCAACGTTCAATATATAAATGGAAATTTTCACTTCAAATCCAATTTGAGTTTTTTCCTCGTATTTTGCAGTAGTAATTACTGGCACACGTGTAAATTTTCTATTAAAAAATTGTTTGCTCCTTTTGGAGGTGGTTTCTTTACTGCTTTTGCCAGTCACTCATTCACTCACTCATTCGCTTAGTGTGTAAATCTATTAATTAAGTAAATGTAAACATCATTTTTGTTTGAAGCAAAAACATCCTACAACAACAACAATAAATAAAAAAAACACATTTAATGAGCCGGAAATTGTGGCTAACTGTTTGTGTGAAAAGTTTTGCCCTGATGTTTGGGTGTGTTGCACGGCTTTTAAAACGTTTATCTAGCCATGGACATTAATCCATTTAAGTTCTTTTTTTTGTTGTTGTTGTTTTGTGGCGGCCCTGGAGTTTCGTGGTTAACTGATAGTACTTACATTATGAAACCATGACATTTTATACGGTTTTGGATTCGACTGAATGACACACTCAAAATAGACATCGTCTCCCTCTTTAATGTCATCAGGATTAAGTGATGATCCCATTTTCAAATGTGCGGTGGGTTGATCTGAAAATGAAGGAAGAAAAAAAGAAATGGATAATTAACAAAACATGAGAAAAAGAGAGAGGTGTGTAAAGCGTTTTCTGTTTCTGTTACAAAATTATTTAATTATTTAAATTGCCAGATGTAAAGTAAGCATATATATTATATTTGAAATTTATGTTTTAATCTAGGGTTTAAGAAAAAACGTTCAGAATCTTTATACTGAAAATGCTGCAGAGGCAGTATTATTTTTAAAAATTAAAGTAAATTTGGTTCACAATTCTTTAACTGGAGAGGATCTTCTATACCACCCATAAATGACAATATTATTCTAGAAAAAAACTCGTAATGTATTCTGAAGTAATATATTATGATAATATCTATTTCTTCAGAAAAATAATTTTCTATAAAAGAAATACCAAACTGAGGTCTTCAGATAGTTTTTATAGACAAAATATCATCTAGAGGTATCTAACAGAAGACCTTCAAGAGGACTTCTATAAATTGAACGATTCAAAAGATCATCAATCCATAAGGTCACATTGACATGTTTTTAACAGAGGAGTAGGAGTTTAAAATATACCCTCCCCCATTTAAATGGCTTTTAACAGTGTCTAAACTAATAATTCTTTGAAAAATATTCTCTAAATGGGAGTTTAGTATTTTGTAAATAATCAGGTTCTAATCATTGCTTTAAAAATATTCTCTTTAAAATAAACCCTCTACCATGAGGTGGACATTAAAAAAATAAAATGGATCGGAATTTTTAAATGGGGGTTATGCCATGCCAAATTGTTGCCAGGAGAAATAGGAAACTACAGACACTCAGGTTGCAAAATTGGGCTAGACCTTAGATATGCCGAAAATGACGCGTAACCTTTGTATAGGGCCTATGTAAAACACGAAATAATATTGAAAATGTTCCGGAATTCCAAATTACAGTCACGTCGATATTTATAATTTTTGGTAGGAAGATTTATCGCCCAAGGATAACTCAGATCAAATCAAGGTGAATTCGGTTCGAAAACATATCTGCAATCCTCAAAATAATGAAGATTGAAGGATATCAATAATGGGGAATATACCCGACCGTGGACGGAAGATATACCACTCTAAATTGTCGTATTTCGAGTTCTGAGAATCAGAAAATAATTGAAGATAGGTGACTACGTCAAGAAAAAGTCACTGTTTGATTCTCTATTTGCTCCGAAGGTGTAATTGAACCATACTTTTTCGAGAACGACGATGAACGACTGTCACCGGAGCGTCAAGGTCATATGATAAGCAACTTATTTATCCCTGCTATTGAAGAATGCGACTTGGACAATATGTGGTTCAACAAAACTGTGTCACATGCCACACAACTCGAGCGAATATTTGCTGTTAGATACTGCTGATATAAAAATGGGACCAATATTGATAACTTTTTTTTTTAAGCTTCTCTAACCAATGATAACTCAAAATATTAAATTAAAGAGAAAACAGTTGAAAAAGTGCCCAAAGAATCGACTATTGGGAAATATGGCTATAGGGGGCTATTCCAAATTATAAACATATATATCACAATTTTAATACTAAAACATCCTAGGTGTAATAACAATGTATGTGTAGAATTATAAAGCTCTATCTAATATACAGGCGGACAGACAGATACGTTTTTAGAAAACGTTTTAAAATTGCATTGCATCTAATAGAATCTTCAGAAAAATTTTATAAAGCGTGGATTTTTAACCAAACACCTTAAAAAAATGATCTATACTAACACCCACATCAGACAGGTCTTTGAAAATCACAAAAATCAAAATTTTGATAGGTATTGGAAAAATATTTTTTTTCAAATCCACGCTCCTGATTGGCTTTTGAAAAAAATATGTTTATAGTCATTGCTGCCTATAGGCCTTTGATTTTTTTAATCTAATCTTCTTATAGGTATTTAAAAATACATGTTTTTTAAATAGATCCCTGAAACAATATAAAATATATACACAACGATTCTTATAATTATAAAAAAGTCCACCCTTCTGCTAGGGTTCAAAAACATTCCTTAAACAACCCACTCTTCTGATAGACTTCAAAAATACGTTATTAAAAAATCCACGCTTCTGATTGGCCTTTATCAAAGGGTCTTTAAAAAATCCACATTTCAGAATAAAAATAAACAAATATTATTTTGAAATCCTCGCTTCTGAAAGGTTTTCAACTAATATTCATTAAACAACCCACAACAACCTAATAGCTCTTTAAAAATTATTTTTAAAAATCCACGCCTCTAATATGAATTTCAAAAGAACATTTGCCCTTCGATAAATATTTCCATTGAAAATTATTTTCTTAGCCCTTGGCCATATTTTTACCAAGCTTTCTAGGCTTTCAAAACCCCTTTTTGATCATTATTGAAATTGAAATCCAATCCTTTTGATAAACCATGACAAATATTGTTTTTTTTTCAATAATCTGGACTTAGAGAAATATTTCGTAAAGAATACTTATTGATGGACCCTATCGTTTTTAAACAATTCAGTGTTTGGTAATACTTGAAAAAATACTTCGTAGGGAACTCAGGCTTTGTTGGTCAATAAAATATATATTTGTTAGCAACTCGTGCTTTGAAAGTCCTTGAAAAAATATTTTAGTCCCCAACTTAATATTTCTTTTTAGCTCTTTTTTAATAAACGATCAATAAACTTTTCACATTTTGGTAGTTCTTGAAAAATATATTTTAAGAGTTTCCAGTTGGATAGGCTTTTTAAATATATATATATATATATATTTTATTTTTTTTTTTTTGTTTTTAACCCAAAGTATGATAGTTCATTACAACATATTCGAAAGAACACATGAGTCAACGTTTTGAAAGTCCTTTGCTTTAACAATTTTACATTTTAATATCATTTGCTTCAAAATCCTTGTCTGTAACCCAGAATGTCTTCAAATTTAAATGTTTCTTTATATTCATTTCTCTTTCCCAAATGATTCAATCAACTTCAAAAAATCACTTCCCATTTTTTCCATTAGTGAACTATTTAGATAATTCATGAAATAAATGACAACTAATAAAAAAAATCTCCCCTTCGATCCACCATAAAAAATTGACAACATTAAAGTAATCTTCCCCTAAACATTGCTAACCAGCATTAAATGGAAACCATATCCTTCCTATCCTGTTTTTTTTTCTCTCTTTCAAGTCTTCTATAGAATATCAAATTATTTTCAAGACAATTCATCTTCATGCGCTTATCTGGTAAGTGTTAGATGAAGGGCTAGTTTACGTTTTATGATCCAAAGCAATGAAATCTTGATTGCTGTCTATCATGTCAATTGTTTGGCACTTTAAATGTTTTATTATCCAACCCCCCACTCCCGTTAATAAAACTTTTTGTCTATTTTCTTTCTGGTCAATGGTAAGTAAAGAAAATCGAAACGTAGTAGATTGTTTTTCGTTATCTTTGTCACTGTTGTTGTTGTTGTATTGGTCAAATTCAAATATTGCCAACAATGAGAAAACCTTTTTTCGGTTTTATGCAATAAACATGTGCTCAAGTTTTTTATGGCAAATTTATGGTCAAGCAGGCAAAAAAAAAGCAAACAATGAAAGGAGAAAAAAGAAAAGTAACTGAAATGGGTTCAAAATATGACAGGGAGGAGTGTGTATTGTAAAATCAGTATGTAATATACCGCAACGACAATCTAATGTTCATTGATATCTAGTCAAGGGAGAAAACAAAAGACGAAACGCCAATGGAAAAATCTGATGTGATTTTTTCTTTCCAGCCTCAGGAGAGTTTCCCTACCCAATTATAGTTTCTATTGGTTTATAGGTTTTTTTATGGTTTAACTAGTTTCAAAAGTGGTTTCCAATTTTTTCTTCTCATGTTTTGTTTCCATATTTTTGTGTGTGAAAAAAGGATTCAAGATTTTCTTTGACCACATTCATGTTTTTTATCTAGTTTCTTGAGTTTTTTTCTTCCTTTGTTTTATTTAACACCCACGGGCGAAATATAAGACTTCTTGAAGGTGGTCCGAAAGCATAAAACTTTTGTAAATATTTGACAATTTAACTGGTCGTATAGTTTTTTTACAATGTCATAAAGTATCAGTGTGTAAACTGCAGAGATTGAGGTAAAGCGTTTGATGAGACGGGGTTTTCTTTGGTGTGACAGGAATTTTAAGGTGAAAATAAGAAAGAACACCTGATAAATGTTTTTTTTATGAGGAGCTCTTCGAATGTTATTAAGAAACAGAAAATTTGCTTCAGAAAGATTTTCCAAAAATATTCACCTTTGTGTTTCAGGCTTCAATAGACCGATCAAAAATATCTATAAAAATCCAGACTATCAAAACATTTTAAAATTTGTCAAGTAATGAAAATCTTTTGAAAATATTTTTTTAAATACATACTCTTATAGCCTACAATAATATTAAAAATACTGGTACTTTGAAAAAAAACTTGATATTTTTAAGGCTCTAAAAAATTCTTTCAACAAAAGGCATTTCACAGTAAAAAACGCTTTTAGAACGCTTTAATAAATACACGCTTTTGACAGGACATTAAAAATCCACACTTTGGACAGGACACTAAAAATCAAAGCCTTTAAGAGGTCTTTAAAAGTCTATGCCTTTGACAGCCTTCTGAAAATCCTCGCTTCTCAGAGGCTATTAAAAATCCCATAGGCCTTTAAAAAATGCACGGTTTTGAAAGGCCTTTACAAAATCCACACCTTTGAGAGTCTTTTAAAAAATGCACGATTTTGAAAGGCCTTACAAAATCCACACCTTTGACAGTCTTTTAAAAAATCCACGCCCTTGGGAGATCTTTAAAAAATCCACATCTTTGAAAAGCCTTTAAAAATCCCCTGCTTTTAAAGGCCTTTAAAAAATTCACGCATTTGAATGGCCTTTAAAAACTCCACAACATTGATAGACCTTAAAAAATTCCCCCCTTTGAGAAGCATATCAAAATCTACGCCTTTGAGAGGCTTTCTAAAACCTTTGAAGCATTCATGCATTTACGAGGCCTTAAAAATCGAAGCCTTTGAGAAATCTTTAAAAAATCCGCGCCTATGAGAGGTTTTTAAAAAATCCAGGCCTTTGGAAACTTTTAAGCAATCCCAGCCTTTGCACTCAAAAAATTCCCGCCCTTGAAAAGACTTTAAAAAATCTACGCCATTGCTCTCAAAACCACATCCACATACCTTTGAAAAGCCTCTAACAAATCCACGCCTTTGAAAAGCCTTTAAATAACCACGCATTTGAGAGGCCTTTTAAAATCTACTTCTTTGAGAGCCTTTAAAAACCTACGCATTTGAGAGGCCTTTCAAAATCTACTTATTTGAGAGGCCTTTCAAAATCTACTTCTTTGGGAGGCCTTTCATCTACGCCTTTGAGATACCTTTAAAGCATCCATTAATTTGCGGTGCCTTAAAGAATATACGTCTTTGAGAGGCCTTAAAAATATACGCCTTTGAGAAACCTTTTAAAAAATCCACGCTTTTGAGAGGTTTTTAATAAATCCACGCTTTTGAGAGGAAAGCTTTTAAAAAATCGCTCTCAAAAAACCCCACCTTTAAGAAGTCTTTAAAAAATCTAAAACTTCGCTCTCAAAAAAAAAAAACATCCGCGGTTTTAGGAGCCTTTGAAAAATTCACTCCGTGAAGAAGCATTTAAAAAATCCACGCCTTTGCTCCCAAAAAAACAAAAAAAAAAAAAAAAAAACATGCCTTTGCTCTCAAAAAGTTCACGCCTTCGCTCTCAACAATCAAAAAAAAAATCCACGCCTTTAAGAATCCTTTAAAAAAGCCTCTAAAAATCCAGGAAGCCTCTAAAAATCCAAGCCGTTGAGAAGCCTTTAAAAACTCTTTAAAAAATCCACGCTTTTGAGAGGTCCACTATAATATTTTGAAATTTGTTTTTTTAATTCTTTTAATTATAAAATATTGTTTAAAATAAAAAAAACTTTCTGTTAGTCCTTTACATCACTTTTAATCCACACTTCGACAAAAATGTGCTCACATATCTCTGCACAGTTAAGCCCCCTTTACCATATTTATTTTCCTTAGGCAATTTCGAAAAAAATAACCGAATTAAGTCATTATAAATATCCCATGTTGCACTTCAAACCAACAGAAATAAAAATTACAACAATTTTTTCTTTCGACAATTACACCCATGCGGTTGTGGCTAATTTTTATAGCCTCTACTTCTACTAACCCCCTCAAAAAAAGTAAAGTCTAAACACAGAAAATTATTACCAAGGATTAGTTTCAATATTAAACAAATCCGCAACATTGCAAATCAAGTGAACCATTGGGATTTGAATACAAGTGGTTAAAGAAGAAATGTTTCATTCGCTGCTGTTGTTGTTTTTTTTTTAGTGGTCGTTTTGCCTTTTAGTTTTTATGGCCCAGCGTATATTTACAGTAAAATCAGCGAGCGTATTTAATGTTGGGGTTTTTTGCCTCTTTTTTTGCTTTGCCAAAAAAAGAGTTTGTTTAAGTTAATAGCCGGGCAGTAAGCGAAAACGATAGAGTACTTCGCTGCATAACAGTGTCGGCGTGAGTGGGTTTGTGTGTGTGTGTGTCTGTAGATACTGTGAATTGTAATTGGGCCAATGTTTACTTTATGGACTCTGGGTATTGTTACTGCTACCGTTACAACAACATTAACTAACTAACAACATAAACTTTACGATTGACTTAAGTTAGTTTGTATGTTTTATTTATACAAGAAGAAGAGGAAAAACAACGAAAAATCAAGAGGAAGTTATATGGAGATGTATGGGGTCCCAACTGCTGCTCGTATGTATGTTGGTACATTTTAGCAGTCCGCCAATCTACTGAGTGGGTAGATATGTAGGCACTAATGTAGTGCACACAACAAAACAAAAATGTAAATGATACTCAGGTGAGCTACAATGTTTTTTTCTTGTGTAGTGTTGTATTCATACTATGTTCTGTCATCATTTGTTCGAGGAACTTTTCATTTTCCACTTTTCTCCATTGTTGTTGTAAAATCTTGGTATTTTTCTTCTTAACTTGGCATTTTTGATTACTTAAACATTGTTGCTTAGTAGTAGTTTCGTTTCAGAGTTTTTTCGTCGTTGTTTTTTCAGATGGATCGTAAAAGAATGAAACCCAGATGTGGTGCCACACACAATGACGTTACCAAATGTACGAAAAGGGTTGCTAGTAAAACTCAAGTACAATTTGATGATTTTGAAAATACATGAGAAAAGTTTTCCATGCAATCGCCATATAAATTTAAAATAATAATATCATTGGCTATTTGTGTCGAAATTTTATGTGAAAGTAAAAAAAATATATATAAACATGGAAATATATTGATAGTAAACCATGGGGAAAGGATTGGAATGGTCGGTGAAATATAAATATAATAATAAGAGTTATTGTTTAAATAATCGCTTGATGAAAATCCAGGGTTCAGAAAGTCCTTTAGTCGATATAATTCCATTAAATAGTCAGCAATTTTTATACCCTTCATCACACTGTGGTACTGTGTATTATGTCTTTGACACATGGTTCCTTTTGAGAATATGCATAGAATCACTTTTTAAGTCGATTTATGCATGTCCGTCCGTCTGTCTATCTGTCCATGTTAAATTGTAAACAAAGTACAGGTCGCATTTGTGATCCGAATTGGATGAAATATATATATATATTCGTCCGATGTACTGCATATATCGTTCGATTTGCACGAAATTAGGCATAGCGTAATGAATTATGACTAGAATGATGTGTGTTAAGTTTCCTGGAAATCGGTCCAGATTTAGATATAGCTCCCATATATATTTTCGTCCGATTTAATGTAAATTGTGTACCAATGTCCCTACATATCTATCGATTTGCACGAAATTTGGCACAGCGTAATTAATTAGGTCTAGAATAATGTGTGTTAAGTTTCCTGAAAATCGGGTCAGATTTAGATATAGCTCCCATATATATTTTCGTCCGATTTAAGGTAAATGGTGCATCAAAGTACCTATATATGTTTCGATTTGCACGAAATTTGACGTAGCGTACTGAATTGATACTAGAATGATGTGTGCAAAGTTTCGTGACAATCGGTTCAGATTTAGATATAGCTCCCATATATATTTTCATTCGATTTAAGGTAATTGGTGCACCAAAGGCCCTATATATATTTCGGTTTGTACGAAATTTGGCATAGCGTACTGAATTGCGTCTATAACAATGTGTGCAAAGTTTCGTGAAAATCGGTTCAGATTTAGATGTAGCTCCCATATATATTTTCATCCAATTTTGGGTAATTAGTGCACCAAAATCTCTGAAAATCATACGATTTTCACGAAATTTGTCATAGCGTACTAAATTAAGAGATTTTATGTAATTGGTGCACAAAGTCCCTATATATCTTACGATTTGCACGAATTTTGGTATTGGGTACTGAATTAAGTCTAGAATGATGATGCTAAGCTTCGTGAAAAGATCCATAGCCGATTATCACAATGTACTGATGTAATATAAATTAGTCTCTGGCAAGTTTCCCTGAAATCGGTTCAGATGTATTCTACATATGTTAGGATACATATGTGGAATATACCCAAAGTGGTGAAGATGATAGTCGGCCCAGAATGACTATTGAGAGAATGCACATTTCTCCTTAATTTCGGATTTTATTTAAAAATTTGTAAACTATGGCCCACCAATACTAAAACCCAGATATCTCACCCCCTTATGCTTGGTTTAAATATCTTAACACCTAATCGAATAAATTTTACAATAAAAATATTAAAATCACTTTACAAACATTCCCATAGCTATTTACTAAAACTACATTTAATTGCACTACAACCCTTCTTGGTTTAACACATAGACAAGTGCATACTTCGGCACAAGTAAACTATTGTGCTGACCGCAATTCCCAAAGGAAAATGGGATAAAACTTCTACAATTACATAACTATGTGTATGTATAACTATGTATGTTATGCGAATATTATTAAATAAAAATATCTTTTAAATCACTTATCACACACAATACACAAATTGATCCCAATTGAATTGTGGTCATAACAATATTCTTCGGTTTAGACATGTCTGTTTTGCCAAATGTTTTGCGTTTAGAGGAAATAATATAACAAAGAAAGGAGAGTAAAAATGTACAGAAAACATAAAATAATAATTGTTATTATTTGAAAAAAGGAAAACTACAATTGAATAGAAAAGCTTTCCATTCACACTTATTTTTGTATATTTTAAGTTGGTATTGTTGTGATTGGATGACCACTTACATATACTCTTACAAAGTAGGGTTGTTAGAGACAGTGGCTCTACATTTGCAAATGATGTCGGGTCGGTTGGAAAAAATCACAGCCTCCAAGTGAACCACAGATAGTTTCACTATTTTATGTTATTAATTTAGTCATTTAATTAAAAGAGAAATGCAATTAAAAGAGAAATAGTTATGGGCCCAAATTAAAACCGATTTCCTCACAAATATATCTCCTCTCAACATTCCTTCATGTCATTAGTTTGGTTGCATTTATATGAGTTTATTGTATCCTACCCATTCTAATTTGTTTAAATTCCTTATTGAGCCACTGTACTTCAATGTAGACTCCAACCAATATATTTTTCTGTTTTTATACCCTTCACCACACTGTGGTACAGGGTATTATGTCTTTGTGCATATGTTTGTAACAGGCAAAAATAATCGAGATAGACCCATGGTTCCTTTTGAGAATATGCATAGAATCACTTTCTGAGTCGATTTATGCATGTCCGTCTGTCCGTCCGTCCATGTATTTTTGTTAACAAAGTACAGGTCGCATTTATGATCCGATTTGGATGAAATTTGGCACAGGTCACTTAATTGGCCCAAGGACGAACCCTATTGAAATTGGAGAAAATCGGTCCACGTTTAGGCATAGCTCCCATATAAGGGTACCCCAAAATTTTCGGTATTTTGAGGTTCTTGAGCGCGTTTTTTAACTGAATTCGCTGAAATTTGGTACTTTGAGTTCTTATTGGGTAGCAAATCTCTCTACCAAAAAATATAAATAAAGGTCAATTTTTTCGGATAGCCCCCATATAAGATTACCCCCAATTTTCGGTATTTTGGGGGTTTTGATCGCATTTTCCGACTGAATTCGCTGAAATTTGGTACTTTGTGTTCTTATTGGGTAGCAAATCTCCCTACCAAAAATTATAAATAACGGTCCATTTTTTCGCATAGCCCCCATATAAGGGTACCCCAAAATTTTCGGTATTTTGAGGTTCTTGAGCGCGTTTTTTAACTGAATTCGCTGAAATTTTGTACATTGAGTTCTTATTGGGTAGCAAATCTCCCTACCAAAAATTATAAATAAAGGTCCATTTTTTCGGATAGCCCCCATATAAGATTACCCCCAATTTTCGGTATTTTGGGGGTTTTGATCGCATTTTTCGACCGAATTCACTGAAATTTGGTACTTTGTGTTCTTATTGGGTAGCAAATCTCCCTACCAAACATTATAAATAAAGGTCCATTTTTTCGGAAAGCCCCCATATAAGGGCACCCCCAATTTTCGGTATTTTCGGGTTTTTGGGCTCGTTTTATAACTGAATTCGCTGAAATTTTGTACATTGGGTTCTTATTGGGTACCAAATTACTCCACTAAAAATTATAAATATAGGTCCAGTTTTTCTGGTAGTACCCATATAACGGTACCCCAAAATTTTTGGTATTTTTCGACCAAATTGACTTAGTACGTCGAGTTCTTATTAGGTAGCACATCTCTCCACTATAAATTATAAATATTGGTCAATTTTTTCTGGTTTTGAGATTCTTGAACCAAATTCTTTATTCTGGTACAGGGTATTATGTTTTTGTGCATATGTTTGTAACATGCAAAATGGTGCACCAAAGTCCCTATATATCTTTCGATTTGCACGAAATTTGGCACAGCGTAACAAATTAGGTCTAGAATGATGTGCGTTAAGTTTCCTGAAATCGGTTCAGATTTAGATATAGCTTCTATATCTGACCAAATGAACAAGTTAGTATCGGTTGCAGAATGACGTGTTTATGGTTCCAATTTCATTTTACTGGTCCTTTAAAAATGCGACTTCTGTTAGGATTCATCTGTTGAATATACTCAAAGTGGTGAAGGGTATCATATAGTCGGCCCCGTCCGACTTTACTACTTTCCTTACTGGTTCATATTTTTTTTTTTATAAAAATGCAATATCTACACAATACAAATATTACCCATTAAAAAAATTAAAATGAGAATATTAGAGGTCGCTAGCTTTTGCTGTTGTTGCTGTTATTATTGTGACCGCTTCTGCTATTGGTGTTATTGTTTTTTTTTTGTCCCCCACTGAAACATTGGTGTTGAAATGTTTCTGTTAAATGTCCTCAATGTTATGGCTGGTAGTCTGAACCAGGCAACCCCGTCGTGTTATTTTGTGATATGTGCTCTGTTGTTGTTTTTTTGTTGTCCTCTTTTGACAATTTATTGTAATATCACCTCTAAATGTACACGCGCCCACACACCAAAACACATACTTATACACAGTGGTATATAACAATTTAGCCACATTAAATACAGACTGTGGCTTTGTGCAAAATGTTTGCAAATATGATTAGATAGTGGGGTGAAACGAACTACGGATCAGAATTATAAGAGTATAAGGGTGGAATTCTTGCAAACATTTTTAATTGCGTTACAGTGCTTCCTGGTGCATTGTTTTTGATTTTTTGATTAAATTAAATATTATTTTCCAATTTAATATATTTTGATTATATATTATTTTCCAAAGGATGTTCTTCCCATTTAATCGTGGATAATTTAAGAATGTTTTCAAAAGGTCTTCTCAAGAGACTATTTTTGACTATTTTTCAAAGGGCTATAAGAGCAAGATGTGTGGTTCTCGATGGAAAATAGTGGATTGTTTAAAAATAGTGGTCGAAGGGCTATTAGACTGAGAAGGGTGAATTTAAAAGAATATTTTTCGAAGGACTATCAATGCAGGATTATGGATTTTTTAATGATCTTTTAGCTTCGATTTTTTAAAGAATATTTATAAGGATTATAAAAGCAAGAAGCTTGGATTTTTAAAGAATATTTTTAAGGGATTACCAAGGCAAGAAACTTGACTTTTTTGAAGAATATTTTTAAAAGACAATCAAAACAAGAAGCTGGGATTTTTAAAAAAAAATATTTTTAAGGTATTATCAAGGCAAGAAATGCGGAATTTTTAAAACAAATATTTTTAAAGGATTATCACTACAAGAAGCATGGATTTTTAAGAAAAATATTTTAAAGGAGTATCAGGAAAAGAAGCGAGGATTCTTGAAAAAAGTATTTTTAAAGGATTATCAAGAAATGAAGCGAGGATTTCTTAAAAAAAATATTTTTAAAGGATTATAAAGGCAAATACGGTTGGAAATTTGGAAATAGAGTAATTTTTTTTAATAACAATTTCTAAAGGACTATCAAGGCAGATAGGGACATCAATTATTAAATAGGGAAATTTTTTTAAAGGATAATCACGGCAAATTTCGTGGACATTTTAAATTATTCTTCAGAGCTAAAGGTGTGGATTTTTTTAAATAAATCTACAATCTAAAATAAATCTACAAGGATTAATGGTTGAAGCGAAGATATTTTAAAAAACCTTCAAAGTATGATTTGTGTTAAAAACGTTGATTTTTGAAAATAAATTTTAAAAGATTACCTGACGATTTTTGAATTTAACTCTTTGAACAGTTATCTGAGGATTATTGAATATAAGTGTGTGTGTGTATGTTTCTACAATAATTTTCAATTGTGTTATTTCCTATAATTGGCTCAACCAAATAACCTCCCAATATGCCAGACATCCAACCTAATATTTTGTAGTATTTAAATATTTTGGCAAATTGAACAATTTATTTGCAATGTCTACGACTATACAAAATCTAATTTTACATTGCGGCCTGGCACAATTTAACGCCATTTTACATATTTTGTTTTTGGCTAACTTACCCCTTGTGGATGACACAGGGTTCATTTTTGGGTTTTTTGTATTGAAATAACAAAAAACCAACAACAACAACAATTTTATTGGTTTCTGTGGACAAATATTACTGAATTATTTATGTACTATATACACATAGCAGACACCATTAAACACACACACACCCGCACTTAGAAATTTTTAACTAACGTTCAACGGCCCAGGCCGGCCGCCGTTCAAAGTTAACAATGAACGTCACTCATGCACTCTATTGTTTCAGTGTCAAGTGCCACCAGAAAATTGTAAATTTTATTTTATTATTATTTTTTGTTGCTGTTGTTTATTTTACTTTCTCCCTGTGCCCTTCTCCACCCTCGGCCCCTGTAGTTCAATAAACCGTTGTGCTTCACCACCATCCATCCATTCGTTGGCGTTCCATAGTTTTGTATTTTATTGTTGCTTTGGTTTTTCATCGGCTAACAATTTATTCTAATTAAACATAAAATTCCATTTTCCTGTTGTTGTGTTCCATTACAATTACTATGCGGTCAACACCAGGACCTTTTGTTGTTCGCCATACTGTTGTTGTTTGTTGCCAATGCGTTCGGAGGCTGTAGTAAACTGTAATGTGTTGGTTAGGTTGTGTTGCGTTGCGGTGTGTTTGTGTTTGTGTCCAGGGATAAGTTTTTGTTGTTGCTGTTGTTATAGAGTTTCGTTGATTTGGCTATTTTAAGGATTAGTCAGAAAATTCATTAAAATTAAGTGGCATTTTGAATGCTGTTGTCGCCGCCAGCAGCAGCTATGGCAATGTTTTTGGCTTTTTCCTGTTCTACTATTTGCCATTGACAGGCGTTAGGTATTAGCAGCATTTAGAAAATTGTTCCATTGTGTAATTTTGTTTCTATGCAATGTAGTGACGCTGAAGCATTCATTAATGTTCTCATTTCTAAATGAATTCAGTTCATCAAATATTTCATTCAATATAAAATCCTTAACTAAACTAATGGATTGGCCAAACATTATTTTGACAGTGTAGATCCAAAGTATTTGGGGGGTTTTCTATTAACCTCGTGGTTATAAAGTGGAGGGGTAGGGTAGAAGATGTTTTCCCATTGCACAAAATATTAATATTGTTTGACATTTGGATTAGGAAGCGTATCATAAACAATTGGAAAATTTAATAAAATTTTTGAAGAATGACAATTTTGTGATGAAAAGTGTCAGATTGAAAAATAGATTTAGAAGATTATCAATGTCTGGATTTTTTAAGAAAATCTTTTAAAACCCTTTCTACAGGCTGCATAATTTACAAAAGATTGTATGAATGAATTACCTGAAACCGGGACTTTTAATGAGGATTTTTTAAACAATATTATTATGATAATCTACACGTATGACTCGAATAACATTTTGAAAATATTCTTTAAAAATCCACGTTATGCCTGTAAAATCCTTTTAAAAATATATTGCTTAAAAATTACCCGCTTCTTTGAAAATGTTGAGAAAATATTTTATAAAAAATCCACGCTTCTTTGAAAATTCTTCAGAAAATATTTTATAAAAAATTCCCGCTTCTTTGAAACTTCTTCAGGAAATATTTTATAAAAAATCCCCGATTCTTTGAAAAATTTAGCTAGGTCATATGTCAAGGATTATGTCAGCTTTTGGCGGACATAATCCTTTAAAAAATTTTATTAAAAATCCACGCTTCGACCGAACGAAATATTATACCATCCACCATGAAGTGAATATTAAAAAAATAAAAAATCTAACATCGATGGCGACGAAGTACCAGACTACTGACCCGAATGACGTAAAATTTTCTTAGGACATACCTAAAATGAACCTACGATTTGTTACCCAATGACAACCCAAAATATTAAAGTGGAGGCCATTTTCTGAAAAAGTATAAAAAACTGAATAATGGGGATTACCGTCATATAAGAGCTACCCCGAAACTTGGGTCAAGATTGATTTTAGTAGAGATACTTTGTACCCAAGGATAATCCCAAATGTAAAATTATAGGCATTTTATTAAAAAAAACGTACCAAAAATCGCCAATTTATCGTATAATTGGGGTACTGTTATTTTTAGAAGGAAAAACTCAATTAAAAGACGTACACAAATTCCCAGAAATACTGAAATTTGGAGGTACCGTTACCCTTAGTGCTACTAAATGCCATATGGATAATACCGAATGAGAATCCAAAATATCAAATTAAAACTATTTCCTATTCGATGAGAACAGAAATTGCAAATTTATAGTCAATTCAGTTGAAAAACATGTCCATTTTTCCAAAATAAAGAAATTTTGGGGCTGTAGCAAAACATGGATGCATTTTCAATACGAAATATCTTAGTGTTATAGCAAACGTGGATCTATTTTCAATACGAAATATCTTAGGTATAGCTCTACCTTAAATAAAATATTCCGGAACTCCATATTAAATTGTATTATACCGAGGCGTTACAAAGGACGTTTTCTGGAACTCAGCGATGGTCTTAATACTGATTTATTTTCTACCTAAAGCCATAACTATTTCCTCTTAGATATGACTCCTGAAAACTCAATTTTTTCTGAACTCCAAGATTTATTTTTCCAAGACTTCTTGAGTTCAAATTACTTGATGTCCTTTCCGAACGGTTTCCATTTGCCTAATATAATTTTCTTTAATAACAACAACAAAATGCAAAAAATAAAATAAACTTAAAATCTCCTTTAAAATCCTTTCAGTCATATTTGTCAATTTTTTGTCAAAGGCTTTCACTGATTTTAATTGGAACTCAAAAAGTTCAATTTTTATATTTTATGTGTCGCGTTATTTCTCTCCATTCATTTTGTGTCTGTCATATGAAAATCAAGCATGATTTGCCTAATGGTTGGTCCACTCTGACTAATATTTGTGTCCCCATTATTATCATTAATTCTTTTGCTGGTAGGTTTTGTTGTTTTATTTTCAGTTAGCCTTTTATGTTTTGTTTTAAAATGCTCAATATGACAATAACAGAAACAATAGAAATTTTGCCATACACAAAACTTCTGTTGTTGTTATTACTAATCTTATTGTATTTTTGTTGGCGTTGTTGTCCTCGTCATCATCATCATCAAAACCAACAACAGCAATGTTGTTGTTATTGTTGCTGCTGCTGTTGTTGTCTATAAATGCAAAAACGTTGTAATTTATTTTTATTACAAACTTGGCCAATTTCAATTCTAATCACAGCTCTCAATGTTTGTCCCTCGATTGTGTTGTATGTGCGCTGTTTTTCCCATGTTTTGGTATTTGTAGGGACAGACCGAACGGACGAGAGGGACTTTGTAGGACAACGACACGACACACAATACACTGTATGTAAAAATAATATCATTAAGGGGCATTTACAAAGCTTTGCAATTGAATTAAATTGAATATGGGACCACTATCAACGCCACCACAGGCACACACACACACTCACCCAGAGCAGCGGAGATAGCAGCCTGTCGTCGGGAGAGTCAAGTCGAGTCCATTGTCAAGTAAATACAGACGGTCAAATGGGGCCAGTTTGTTTGTGGCTGTTGCTTGGACCTACCCAAAGTATTTGAATGAATGTGAATGGATGGATGGTCGCCCGGTCTGGACAGGGAAGAAAACAAAAACAGCAGCAGGAGCAGGAGCAACAACAACAAGTATTTAACCTCAAATAGCGTGACTGCTGTTGGCGTTGGTCTGCCGCCTTTTGTTTTGTTTTGCTTTCATTTCATGGAGAAAGCTTTCCTTTTTTGCCTTTGTCCCAGATTTCCCATTGCCCGGTAATTTGTTGTCTCTGGGGTCATATGAGAGAAAGAGAGTTGTTTTTTGTATTCTTTGAATCTGTGTGTGTGTGATGAGTGGCTTTCCAAGAGTTGTTTTGTGTGTGTGTGTGGCTCCCTCTTTTGAAAGTGTAAATTTATTTATGTTAATTTATATTCCTCTTCATGTCTTTCCTTTGCCGATTTTTTCTTCTTCTTCTTCCTTCTTGTCTTGCTAAAGAGCAGACTATGTCGTTTGTTGCAATTTGCACCCCGTATTCATTCACCAACCGTCTTTGTGTCTATCCGCTAAATAAATTAAGTAAAATGTCTTTTCTATATATGTAAATGGTGGAAGTTGTTGGTGTGTGTGAGTTTTTTTTTTCTACCAAGCCAAATCCATTTTTGTAGATTGAAACAGTGGATCGAGGACGATTTTGACGATATTCTTTATTAAGTATAATTTCGTTTATAACTATCTGAAATATCTTGGGTTCTTAAAAGGACCAGATTTCTTTTCTCTAGTCCTCATGCATTTAAAGGTAATATATAAAATATATCGTCAACTTCTACATTTGAAGAGGATCCATCAGGCCTATTGCCAGAAGGCCTTCAAGATAAATATAACACAAAACAGAGATCTTTTACAAAAAATAGGAGCTAACAGATCTCACCTATAGATAGAGGATTATACAACTTTCAAGAGATGTTCATTAGAAGAAAGTCCTATAGAGACAACCTCTTTTGTGATACTAGACAACCTCTTTTGGGATACTAAGAAACCCTTGAATCACATTACTCTTAAAAAGGGCTGATGAAAAATAGAGTCCTTTTAGAAGGTTGAAATTTAAGAAAACAAATCTTTTAGACAACACATTTAGATAAAAGATGTTTCGAATTAATTAGCTTCAGAGGACATTTCTATAATTGGAAATCCTTCTGAGATATTCTATAAATAAAGGACCTTCTGGATTACGTCTACAGAAAAAATGATGGAGATCGCTTTGAATGAGAAGACCGTATAAAAGCTTAACTGCAAACCGCAGTCCTTCTGGAGAATTTTTTAAAGTTTATAAAAATCCTCAAGATCTTTGATAGAAGGTTTCAGGTTTACTTCTGCGTAAACAGCAATCAGAGGTCGTCTAAAGCAAGAATCCCATCGACAGGTCTTCTGAAGAAAGGTATCTGTATGTGTGCGATGTTTTCGATGATAAAATACTATACCGACATATTTTTTAAAATTCTGGAGCAGATCAATTCGTTTTATTCAAACTATCAAAACCTATCAATGATCTGCGATAGAATACCGGACTGATAATACTGCATAACTCTTATCTATCAAAGGTATTTTAAAGAGATAATATCGCCCAGAGCCCCGACAAGCCGCTCCGAAATGAAATTCTGTATACTCAGTCCATCTACTAAATACTTTTTCATAGAATATTGGACTGAGGTTTTGTGGATCAATAAGAGGCTCTCTAGAGGAAAAAAACCATTAGAGAGAAAAAACTCTAAAAACCGAAACGAATCCTACAAATGTACTCCAACGGAATAGCTGCAAGAATCTTTCACAGAGGTCGTTTAAAGAAACCTTCAGTGAATCTTCAAAGGATATCCCGAGATATTTTGTAGATAGTAAATTTGCCAAGGTTACTATGGCTCCCTATAATAGAAATGTTCGTACAAGACTGAACTGAGGTTTTTGGGTGTTTAGAGGTTTTGCGGAGAGAAACCGTGTTCTAACACACAAAACTCTTCCAGATGTCTTCCAGAGAGAGAGAGAGAGAGAGAGAGAAAGAAGTATATCAATAGTCATTCTAAAAAATTTTCCTCACAAGGCCGTCAGTATGCATTTTCATTAAATATTGGATTGAGGTTTTACGATTTATGTGAGGTCTTCTAGGGAGAGAACCCCATCAAGAGGTATTTTCGAAAAACGAAATAAATCCTATCAATGTACTCCAATAGAATGCCTGCGAGAATCTTGCACAGATGTATTTTAAATAAATTTTCAGTGGATCTTCAAATGTTAAGCCGAGATATTTTGCATTTTCGCAGAAGATTGAACTGAGGTTTTTGGATGCTTTGAGGTCTTACGGAGAGAGAAACCCGTGTTCTAAAACACGAAACTCTTCCACAGGTCTACTAGAGAAAGAAGTCTGTTAAGATTTATTTATTTATTTTATTACTTATTCTAAAGAAAATATATATTCTGAAATTAAAACGTCCGCCAGGACTGTCTTCAATATAAAATATCATGTGAAAGTCACCCATAAATTGGCTTTTAACGAATTGCATGCCACTGGTAGAATGAAAATCTACCAGCGATCTCCAAAAGAATACAAAACTAATATTTCTGAATAACTTCTACACAATACCTATCTGAGCCCATCGAGAGAGAATCTCGTCCTGATGTCTTCTAAATGAAGAAAGCCTTCGAGGGGAATTGAAATGAATAAAAACTATTTAGAGATAGTTTGCAGACAAAGTTTTTTCTAGTCATTCAATCAATCGCGAAGAGCGAAAATCTCGTCTAGATATCTTCAGTTTCTCTCTTTAAAATACATCTAGATGGCGCCTTCAGGAGATTTTTAACTAAAAAAATATTTCCTTATATATTTCGAAGCTAAAAGTTTTTCAGTAAATATTTTATATAAAACATATTTTCAAAGTCCTCCGTAGAAATATATTCCAGGGGTCTTCTATAGGTATATGACCTGTAAAGAGGCATCTGTAGATAGAAAGCATACCAAAGATTTTCAATAAAAATATTTCCTGGGAGAAATTGCTAATTGTTTCTATATGACCTTCTGTAGGATAGGGGTCTTCTATAGGTATATTCTAGGGGTATTCTATAGGTATATTCCAGGGGTCTTCTATAGGTATATGACCTGTAAAGAGGCATCTGTAGATAGAAAGCCTACCAAAGATTTTCAATAAAAATATTTCCAGGGAAATTATTGTTTCTCTATGACCTTCTGTAGGACTTATATTTGAAAAATTTCCAGAGAACTTCTAACGTGAAAATATCTGTTAGGGAACGGAGACCTACCGAACATCTTCAATATACGGTAGTCTTCTATAATCTGTTGTTCTTTAAGGTCTCCTTTACAAAATAGGCTTTCTTTCAATTTTTAAATAAATAGCATACAGTTATCATTTCTATAAAATATTTGATATATACGATTCGAGTGTTTTAAATATTTGTTAAAATAAATTTAATATATATTCAATAATTTGCAAATAAATATATATATATATATTTTATACCCTTCACCACACTGTGGTACAGGGTATTATGTCTTTGTGCATATGTTTGTAACAGGCAAAAATAATCGAGATAGACCCATGGTTCCTTTTGGGAATATGCATAGAATCACTTTCTGAGTCGATTTATGCATGTCCGTCCGTCCGTCCGTCTGTCCATGTTAAATTGTAAACAAAGTACAGGTCGCATTTATGATCCGATTTGGATGAAATTTGGCACAGCTCATTTGTTTGGCCCAAGGACGAACCCTATTGGAATTGGGAAAAATCGGTTCAGATTTAGATATAGCTCCCATATATATTTTTGCCCGATTTACGGACTTTAGACCCTGAAAATCTTTCGATTTGCACGAAATTTGGCATAGCGTACTGAATTGAGCCACGAAAGATGTGTGCCAAGTTTCGTGAAAATCGGTTCAGATTTATATATAGCTCCCATATATAGTTTCGCCCGATTTACGGACTTTAGACCCTGAAAATCTTTCGATTTGCATGAAATTTGGCATAGCGTACTGAATTGAGCCACGAAAGATGTGTGCCAAGTTTCGTGAAAATCGGTTCAGATTTAGATATAGCTCCCATATATAGTTTCGGCCGATTTTTGGTAAATGGCGTACCAAAGTCCCTATATATCTTTCGATTTGCACGAAATTTGGCATAGCGCACTGAATTAAGTCTAGAATGATGTGTGCAAAGTTTCGTGAAAATCGGTTCAGATTTAGATATAGCTCCCGTATATATCTTCCTCCGATTTAAGGTAAATGGTGTACCAAAGTCCTTATATATCTTTCGATTTGCATGAAATTTTGCATAACGTACTGAATTGAGGCTAGAATGATGTCTGCCCAGTTTCGCGAAAATCGGTCCAGATTTAGATATAGCTCCCATATATAGTTTCGTCCGATTTCATGTTAATGGTGCCCCAAAGTCCCTATATATCTTTCGATTTGCAGGAAATTTGGCATAACGTACTGAATTGAGCCTAGAATGATGTCTGCCCAGTTTCGAGAAAATCGGCCCAGATTCAGATATAGTTTCGTCCGATTTCATGTAAATGGTGCACCAAAGTCCCTATATATCCTTCGATATATTTGGATAGAGCTTCCATATATATTTTCGCCCGATTTTAAGTAAATTGGACATCAAACTCTTCATGCTAGTCAGGTTGACATCAAATTTTGCACAACGTACAAAATTGAGCATAGAATTACGTAGTTGCGTTTTCTAGAAGTACAGACATAGCCCAACAGATAACCTATTTATATTTGATTGAAGTCGATTTATATAACTTATGGATACATAGGTAGATTCACATTTAGATAAATATCACATATTTTATTTCATCCAATTTCATGTTAATAGTCCTGTTTAATATATCCATAGTGGTGAAGGGTATCATATAGTCGGCCCCGTCCGACTTTACTACTTTCCTTACTGTTTTTTTTTTTTCATTTCATACTTACAGTGTACAACCAGACGCCATTTATCCTCAATGGCACTGTTCTCAATAAATTGATTTTCCGCTCTACATGTTAAATATTTGCCATCATCTTCTCGGGTAGGCGTGAATGTTAATATACTTAAGGATTGATTGTCGGGTTCATTAAACTGGAAACATGTATTGTGGTATTGTTAAAACGACACCCATTGCCGGTGGATGGGTGGGAGGAATACACATGGTTGCGGGGAAGGTGGTCATGGAAATATATGAAAAGAAATTAAGAACAGAAACAATGGTAAATTAACAAAATACTTTCAATGAATATTGTCGACCATAGTATAAGTAGTGGCAGCAGTTATTGACACAGTAAACTATCACAGTGACTTATGAATGGCCACTATTATTGTTATTATAAAAAGGAAAAGTGCAGACAACAACAACACACACACACATAAAGTGACATTTTATCAATTAAGGTCTGTGTGAATAGAGCGCGTCAAGGGTGTGCAAATTATAAATGAAAGTGTCAGCGTGGGTGTGAAGGTGACTGAGAGGGGGGTGGGGTGTGGTGTAGTGTGGTGCCCTGGCTATTATTAGTCACCGAGCAGGACAATATGTCACAATATGTGCTGCTCTGATGTATATTTGTGTTAGTGGGTTGTCCTTAATGTGGGTCATTTTGATTTTATGAGTATTCATTTAATGTCACTATTTTCATGCTCTCTTCACTTTTGTGTGGGTGTATGTGTGTCTGAGTATTCGTTCGTGTCTCTCGCTTATTCATCATTATCGTTTGTATGAATGACCCGTTTAATAGCATCAGCTGTTAGTGTCGGTGGCCACTATTCAGTCGATGGTATAAAACGAATGAAAAAACTGGGTAATAACTTAAAACCATGTAAAAAGTGGTGTTAAAAACATTGCTACAAAAACTAATTAATTTCATTTAAATTAAACTAATTATTTCATGTTTTCATTAATATTACATTAATTTTCTAGTATTGCAGATTGGTTTCTCCCACAATTGTATTATGTGTGTTCTTTTTTTTGTTTAACTAACTAAAGTATGTTGTTAAGTTTTTTTAATGTTTTATTGGTTTTTGTAATTGTCTGTTTTTAAAACATAATAATTATTGTTTTTTGTCTGCAAATAACAACATTACTTATCACTTCTACTTTGTGTGTATATTGCTGTTGTTGTTATTAGTTTTTTTTTTTTGCTCACTTACATTTTTTGTTAGCTTTTTTAATTGTTTATTGCCCTTCCACCATGTAATGACGGCTTGTGGTTTTGAACCGGATGACTTGCATTCGATGTCATATGTGCGATCGGCCGAAACAAATCGGTCTTTTGTCATTATATGTACAGCAATCGGTTTTACTAGAAAAAAGAACAAGAGAAGAAGAAAAAAGCAGCAACAAATTAATATTAATTATATATGTTGTTGAACTTGGTTTTAAAACGTTTACATAAATATGGTTTTGGTTTGGTTTTAGTGATTCGATGATACTTGTAGGTTTATGATTGTCTGGGAAAAAATAGGCAAATACATACACTGGTTAAAAGAAGCGAAAAAATACTCTAAAAAGCCCAATTACTTTACTGAGAATAATTTGACTAAGAAACTAAATGATTTTTTGTCAGAATATTAAGAAATTTTATATTGGCTTAAAATATGTTTATTGTAAATGTTTAGAAGAGGTCTTCGGCAGAAGAAATATTTTTTTTCTTGAAAGATCTTTGGAATCTGGTCTATAGAAAGGAAACCTTATAAAAAGTTTCTAATGGTAGGACCTACAATGGTCTCCTATAGATAGAAATTCCAACACTTGTATTCAGAGTTTAAGCAGAAACACACACACCTTTTTTCTTTTGATATACAGCTCTGTACATGGAATGCCATGACATTCTATATATGGAGAGACCTATACATTGAATACTCTGAAAAGGATTTGAATTGAGTCCTATAAAGAACAAGTTAAAATTATGTTATGTTCTGCCCAGCCGAACTTTTTATGCCCTAAACCATGAGGATGAAATTCAAAATATGTAAAATAAATGGGGCTCCTATTAGAAAACTCATGTTATGATAGGACCTTGAATATACCGAAAATGACGTGAGAAAACGATGATTACATAATTGGGGACTAGCGTTCAATGGGGGCTATACCAAAACGGAAATCAATATTGATATTTTGGGTAGTGAAATCATTTTTAGTAAAGATATGTGGGGATATCGTTATATGTACTTGGCTCAATATGCAATGAAAACCCAAGCCAATTTGATTGAAAAACGTGTCGAAAATCACAAAAATACCCAATATTGTGAGGTACCGTATATAGGGACAATATTAAAAATTTTTAGTATGGAGATGTACTAGGCATAAAGAATCCAAAATACAAAATTACAGCCAATTCCGTGGGAAACGCGTGTTCAAAATCCTCTAAATAACGAATATTGTGGGGTACCGTTGTGTGGGAGATACCCTGAAACTTGGTTCAATGTTAACAATTTTTGTACGGACATGTGATATACAATGAGAACTTAATTACAGCCAAGTTAGTTGAAAAACGTGTCATAAATAAGAAAAATATTCAATATTGGGAAGTACCCTTATATGGGGGTTACACCAATACCTGTACCGATGCCGTGTATAAAAACGCATTTTTTGTGGAATAGAAAGGAGAGGACTTTTACATATCATAGATATCGATAGAAGTATTTTTTAAGAAGGTCTAAATAAAGTATCTGACTTTCTACAGGTATTCTAGGCCTACGTGGTCTACGTGGTCTGATTTTCGTGGTCCGACTTAAGTCCGACTGAACCTTTTATACCAAGAGGTTGGCTTTCAAAATACATAAAATAGCCTATGTGCCCATTAAACTAACACGAAATACGGAACTATATTGTTAATTTTCTGTAGATGCAATATGCGGAATTCTATATTACAGCTGCTTCTATTTGGTAAATGCGGATGAAAAATTTTAAATACAGAAAAAGAGCCGGGTTCTATATTTGGAGATGTGTCAAAATAGAAGAAAAAAATCCCGATACAGAAATTGTTCACAAATGCCAAATTACATCCAGTTGAAAATGCATCTAGAACTTCCAAACTGGGTTGGACCTTTTATTTGAAGACTATGCTAAAACAGTAACCGATGTGGAAATATCCTGGTAAGAGATATTTTCCAATTAGAAGCGCTTAAAAATGCAGCTGGAACCATTAAATTCTTGAAATCAGTACCTATATCGAATATTTTCTACACGGATTTTTTTAACCTCGGGTAACATATTACAACCACTTTAATTTGTATCCTCTAAAAATGGCTACATATAGCCAAGCCGCTTAAAAAATTAGGCTAGAAGTATAATAACATCTAATATTGTATGGGACCCTTTTAACTCATTTACACAATATTGGGTGCGTACAATGCAGCAGATGTAAAGCGACTGAAGGAATTCACTAAGAACACCAAATTTCTACAAGCTTAGAGAGAACAAATGCCATATAAAGGGATCGAGATGTTTGAAGCGACAGGACAAATTTTAATATGCACTCCACCGGAACATTTGAAATCGGCAGTACCCTATATTATTCAGTTATATATTTAGTATACATAATTTATTTTGGTACAACCTCCACAAAAATGTCAAGATTTTAAAATATTAAAGCATCAGGTGAAGCTAATGGATCCAAACTTTGCAAAATGCTATTGATCGTGTGCGACAATGAAAGAACAAACTCAGATATAGGCTATTTAGCTAGATAGCTTAGTTCCTTCTGGTAATTAAGATGTATTATCAAGAAATTTGTATTTCTAAGATATTTCTATTTTTACAACAACCAAAACTCTATCGAACACGAGACACTGAGGACTGACTCCAATATATAAAGCAATTTTTTCTATTGAAATTCAACTAGGTTTTGGAAACAATTTTTTTCAAGCACTACAGCTATCCATAATTTCTGAATAAAAAAAATCAAGTAAAAACTATCGGCATTGATTGCACCTAGATATCCCAAATAAAAATCGATCTGGACTGACTACTGTTTATTTCCAGTTCGTCTAGGTTAGTTAAGTTCAAACACAGTGTATGTGTTTTTTTTTTTAATTCTATATTTTGTTTTCGTTTTTATATTCCTACAAATTGTCTGATCGGAACTGTCAGGCAGCCGTTCAGCCTGCCAATTCTTGTTGTCGGCATAGAATTCGTCGTTACTCATAGTTATTTACCAAATAATGTTACTACAAAAATTCATGTCGTTCAACACTGTCTGATCTTCTACTAACTAATTGCCGATGTATTGTTACCGTAACCCTATAAATTAATGATTGAAACTAGGAATTAAAGGAATTAAAAAAAATTAAAAAATACAATTCCAAGCTCGGAATTAATTACAACTAGATATCGAACGTAAAAATCGATCTAAAGTTGAAATTTCAGAATTTCACAAAGAAAGAAATAAATTATAAGAATAAGAAATAAAAACTTAATTCGACTTTCTCCATTTATTGGCAATCTACAAAATCTTTAAATTGAGATAGAAAATTTATCGAATATTTCAGTGACAACTGAAACTCCCTAAGCCTATTGGACAACATCAGACACACAACATTTGTTTACGTTTATTTATTTTTGCTTATTTATTTTGAAAAGCAAAAATAACTACAAAACGATTAACCTTCTTTAAACAAAGTTATCGACCGATGTTGATTATTAAAAGCTAAACTTAATTCACGGCTTAACTGTAAAAAAACGGAAAACGTCACGCCATGCCTTAACCACATGACAAACGTGCTATGTGGTGTTTCGATCATTGGTTCGTTAGTTTGAGTTCATTTTGCATGAATGAAATAATAAATTTTATGTGAACACGAAATGTCTGAATGTTGACACTTAAACTTTAACATCAGAAGCACGCATACTGTTGGCAGAATGCATCCGTACAGACACTGCAGTGAATAAGATCTTACAATGATGGGTTTTTGTTTTGAATATCTGTTTTTTTGTTTCCCTCCTTTAGTTTCGTTTTGTTGTATGGTGATGGAATAGTGCAAATACAACAAAATTGCAAAATAAGTTTTAAATGTCACGCGATTTTTTAGAGAATTGTGTTTTTTTTTTGCTTGTTGGAATGCAACAACAACTGTTGTATTGTTTTTTTTTTTTTATTTTCAGTGAGGGTCTATTGTGGTTCAGAGGTCAATAGACAGTCATTAAATAAAAGTAGGTAAATAAACTGTAAAACAGAAATTAATTAATCACAGAGTGATTAGATGGGTAGGTTATTAAAAAGTTATATTTGAATAAATGTTTTTGAAAACTGATTGAATATTTGAAGTTTTAAAAATTGAAGACTAAGCTAAAAAAGGAATTGTTGTCGATGATATATATCTCCCTTCACAAAATATTGGTATATTTTTCAGGGTAGCCCTTATATTATGATTCTTCACAAATGACGGTATTTGACAACCAACAGGGCTGTAGTAGCAAATTATATAAAACATCTGCCTACCAAAAATTGTCAGTATTGTCTTAAGTTTCGAGTTAGGCCCGATATAACGATATTCCCAATTATTCAGTATCTTAGGGACAAATTGAATATTCTTTGATACTGAGGGTTTTCATTGGATGTCAAATCTACCTAAAATTTACATAAACCCCATAGACATGTCCCAATCGATGTTAGGGATTTTGAATGTCCCGGCCCGACCAAATTTAATGCAAGTTTTACTTGTTTTTATAAACACCTCAAATTTAAAAAAAATCACAATTAAAGCCCTATCATCTACAGCAATATGAATTGACTAACAAAAAATCAACATATTATGTGAATGACCCACAAGCGAATGCAATCACAGATAAATACGAAGAAGAGGATTAAACGAGGACATAACAAGCATAGCCTTGTTATATCACACATCAATATGAACAACTCGTTCATTTATACCTACATACATTCATTCATTCCGATAGCCTGCAGTTCTAGTAAACGAACAAAATCGTTTACTTAAATACCCATATATGCATACATTTACTCAATCAAACACACACACACACTCTGTCCAACCTTAAACTCAACATAAAGCATAAATATGTACATACACCACACCACACCAAAAATCGATACTTACAGTTGACATCCAGTATGACCACTTTGTTGTTCGGTGGAGTTAAATTCGTATTGCTGGCCACACAAACTAATCTGGCATTCAAATGTTGTCGTCCAACATTTGGATATGACAAGTGGTTAACAGTCTTACCGTCCGGACGATGTTCAAACGATTCATCAATCACCGTATTATCCAAATACCATGTAACATTCGGCAATGGACGTCCTGCAAAAGAAATGACAAGGGAGAGAGTGATTGAGAAAAAAATGTATCAGAGTAAGTAAACATTAGGAAATAGAGCAACAATGAAAAAAAAATGAAAGGAAAATAAACAAGACAATGATGGAAAGAAAATTTTGAAACAAGGATAAAAAATAACAAAAAATATTTATACAACAAAAATACACACGAACATAACTGCATAACAAAATTCGTATACAATCCGTTGTACTTTTTGCTAGTCAGTCCGTCTACATCAATTGTAGACATTCACTAAATTAAGATAACAACAGTTACACAGTGGAGATGGACAAATAACAACAATAACACAGCAACAACAACAAGAAAATAGAATTGCCATAAACAAAAGATATCCTTTATTCTATGCCAGCTGTTTGGATCAATGAATACTCTGAAGAAGAAGTATTGGATGGGTGGTTGGGGTTTGACACAAGTCGATTCGACCAACCATTGAAGCAACTAACATCATTTACCAGAATTGTTATTCTGTTTTTTTATTGTTGTTGCTGTTGCTACTGTTCAGTTTGTTATTCCATTCTGGTGAACTCTGCTCTATTGGCCATACGACAAGACTGACAACTGTTTGTTTCCAGTTCATCTAGGTTAGTTAAGTTCAAACACAGTTCATGTTTTATTTTTATTTTTGTTGTTTCTATATTTTGTTTTCGTTTTTATATTCCTACACATTGCTTGACCTGCCTGCCAGCTAGCCAGCCTCCCTGTTCTTGTTGTCTGCATAGAATTCGTGGTTATTGTTAGTTATTTGCCAAATGATGTTACTACAAAAAATTGATGTCGTTCAACACTCTCTGATCTACTGCTAACTAATTGCCGATGTATTGTAACCGTAACTAGTAGTTCATTAAGGATTATCGAAGGATGGAATGATGTTTGGAGGGGGAAAAGAATAAAGAAACGCATGAATATTATAAAGAAGTGTGAAGGAAGAAGATGGAAATATAATTTTGAATGAGATAAAACATGGAAGATCATATAAAATTGCAAAATGTGGGACAAATATCAAATGTGGGTCTAGGTTAAAGCTGCCAATAATAATAAACATAAAAAATTGGCAAAAATGGAAAATTAGTTGATAGATGAAATAAACTACCTCTTACTTCAATACCGTGGACAAACATCCAATCTGAAGATTATTTAAATAACAGTTTTCCAAGGCCTTTGTGTATACTAGACTATATAAGGAATATTATTTTCAGCATAATTTAAAAAAAAAACAACTGTCCAAAGGCTGGATTATCGATTGAAAAAAATATATTTTGCAAACGAGTATTTCAAAAATATTTTGTAAAGAACTATATGAAGTCTGAGATATTTAAGGGAACCCCACCCATTCTCGATTTTAATTTTTCAAGATTTTCAATGGGCTGGTAAATCAATACCAATGCTTGTTCAGGTTTGTAACTTTGCACATATATATTTGAAGATTTAAAACCTCGAGAATGGGGGGGGGGGGGGGTCCCCTTAAAGCACATTTTTGAAAGAGCTATCTGAAGCCAGGATTACTTATAGAAAAAATTCCCAAAAGTTTATCTTTCTTAATATTATTTTCAAATGACTATATAAGCGTAATTTTTAAAAAGAAAATTTTTTATAATAGCAATACTAACGGGGACTTTTTTGGATTATTTTTCGAGGGAGTATATAAGGAACATTTTTCAAATGCCTAAAGTAAGAAGTATTTATTTTATAGATCATAATACCCTTTGTAGTGTTCAAAACCTACATTTCTACCTTTGGTAGTACATTGAAAGTATTAACTAAAAATTCTACGTTTCTGTCCTTTGATAATATATCCACACTTATGATAGTCCTTTGAAAATATTCCTTAAAATCGGGAATATTTTCATTGGAATCATTTTTTTTCAAGATTTTCTATCGGAGAGAGAGGCGTGGATTTTCAAAAACATTTTCTAAGAAAGGAACACAGAGCCAAAAGTGTAGATATTGAACCCTTTGTGAATATATTCGTAACATGCATTGTGTATTCTTGGGGAATATAAAATGTCTTCCAAAAAATATTTCCAATACTAAGTATACATATTTGGTATTTAATTTGCCCAGAGAAATATTGATATTTGCCATATAAAGGTTTGAGGAACTCAAAATGCAAGTTCTAAAAATTTCGGACAGGTCGAAAACGAGGAATTTTCCCCCATTTATAATGTCTTTTTTCTCATATTTTGGAATTCTAAGTAATTGAATAGTTGTCCAATATTTCCAGGCCCACCTATAATTAGGCATGTTGGGTTCCCAATAAGCTGAAGACCTACATGTAAATTTACATGACATGGTTCGAATGTACCTTCTTCTAACATATGTGTAAGGTTTGATATTTCAGAGTTGCACAGACAGCTTTTAAAGGTGTGATTTTTTTCTGCAGACAAAATTCCTCCACTGCAGATTGTGGCTTTTTATCCGAAAAATATGGTTTAAATCCGTTTAAAGATACAAAATTTGTTGCCATTTTAAAGGTAACTTCATAATGTCTCTCTCATAGAAGTCCTGCTCTCTATTTACAAAAAACTCTAGTAGTCGATTTTAACAATCCTCCCTATATACCAATTTTTTATCATTAAAAAAATGCAATAGAAGAAAAAGGTGATAATCACTTGGTGCCAAGTCCGGACTGTATGGCGGATGCATTAAAACTTCCCAAACAAGCTCCCCAATTTTCAGGCGAGTCACTGTAGATGTGTGTGGCTTAGAGTTGTCCTGGTGGAACATGACACCTCTCTTCTGGAAGTTTCTGGTCAATTGCTGTCTTCAAACGGTCCAGTTGTTGTGATAAAAATTTAGCGTTTGGTCATATGGAAGGAACTCACAATATTTAATCCCCTTGCAGTCCCAAAAGAGTAAAAATTTTATTTTTTCTTAAGATTTTTTTACTAAAAAAGAAAAAATCTATCAAAATTTTCTGACGGTGTTTTTGTATAGGAAATATATCTGATATCCGATTTTTTCCTTCACAGAATAATATCCTCTATACCTAATAGGCTGTGAAAATATTTCCTAATACTTAACTGATGTTTCTGGGTTTAAAAATTATAGAATTTCATACATATTCGATTACTATGACCCTTAATTAAAAACTAATCATTGCAATTTGCAATATAAATATTATTAATTATGGCTTTACAAGTTGCCACAACCAAAAAAAAAGAAACAATTACACAAAAATCAGGCAATTAAATTTGTTTAGAAAAATTATGTGGTAAAAAATCAATTGTTTATTTCTACAAAAAAAAAATCACAACAAAAATATTTTATTGGCTGCATAAAATTGATAAAATTTTAAACAAAAACGAATATGTTGTAGAAAATAATAAAGTATTGAGTTTTTGGTTTCCCATACAGAAGTCAAGTAAACCAAAAATCATTTTTGTTATGTTTTGTGTTTTTTGTTCGGCTACTTTTTATGCTTCAATTAAAAACAACAATAATAAATAAAATTTATAGAGTTGTTATTATTTTTATTTTTATACAACTAATTCATGTTTTACGTGTCCTGTGTGTGTTTTTATTTTTATTTTTGGTATTTTTAACTGGATTTTTAATTAATTCCAATTCTAAGCATATACACAATTTGGGGGTTTAGCATGTCGGACTAACACTACCACGATTGTGTTTGACCAAAATAGCTGGTTATTATGCGGTCATATTTCTGGTAAATTAAATTTTCAAAATATACATATAAAAAAACTAAAAATAAAATAACACGCTATATATTTTATATATACCACAAAATAACATTTACAATTCTAATCAATTTTTATGCACACGTGGTGCTTGCTGGGCATTAGAATGGCAAACCAAAAATTAATTTGTTATCGTTAGAGGCAGAGACAAAAAAAAAAATAAATAAACACATTTAAATAGGAAAAATAGCAATATGTTAAATTAAAAATATTAAAGATAACAATTAAATTACGAATACAGAAAAAATAAAAACATTTTCAAACTTACCACCAGACACTTCACATATCAGCACAATATCATTGCCTTCATTAAACGATTCCACATTGCTGACCTTTTCATGGCGTATGGGTTTGTAAATGGCTGGTTTCTCCGGTGGAACTGGAAAATATGAAAAGAAAACACATACAAAAACATGAGTTTAATATATCACATTAAATACCTGTGCGAAAAAACACAACATTTCAAGAAAAATGCCAACACCAATTTCGTTTAACTAATTGACATGAATGAATAAAGTGTTTCAAATGGTTGGTTGGTGCATGCGTGCAAAAGTCATTGTTCTGTTTTTGCCTATTTTGGTATTCAAATTTTATTCAGAAGACTTTTTTGTTTTCCATTTTTTTTTTCTTAGATTTAATATATTAAAGTTTGTTTTTTTTGTAGTAGTTAATTACAAATTGGAAATTTCATTAAGAAAACTCTTCGCAGCTAACGTGCGTGTCTTTGACATATTAAAATATCATGTTTCTATTGTAGAATTTCTGTGTAGTTCTAATAACCTGAAAGTATTTTTTTGTTATTTTTTATTGAGAGTGTCGAACAAACATTCCCATTAATGTCATGACATGGCGTATGTGAACCGAATGGAACAACTTTACGGGAAAAAAAATCAATGAATCCAATTACATCTCTAACATTTGTAGGGTAATTAAAATGAAACACTTTTTATGAGGTTCGTTTTTTGCAAAAAAGAAAAACACATTGGAATGAAAAATATGTCATATTTTAGCATGATATAAAAATTTTGGAAAAACTAATTTTAAAAATCGACACTCATGGATTATGGCTCCTGTGAAAATTCCTTGATACATTATAGCAAAAAAAGGAATCCATGGTACTCATAGTTTACCCCAAATACTCATTAAATGTCTATAATGGATTTTAAAGTCAACATACTTTGAAAGATTAAAGGAATGTATTCTTGTTCTTTTTTTAATTCACTCCTATGGATCTGAATGTCGTTTAAAAATAGAGAAACTAATTTATATGAATCTAAGAGTATAAAAAATACATAGCATTGAAACATTATAAATGTATTTAAATACAGCCCTTTACAAAATGTGCACGCAGAGAAAAAATATAGTTGAACATTTTCACCGCAATCACTCAATATTTGCTGCAGTCATACTATTCTTTCCTCAAGCATGTTTTTATTTGTTTCAACCACATCATTATTTCTACAATAAAAATCTGATCAATATTTTGTCGCAACAATGTTGTTCATTAAAAAATCTGAAGTATGGTTACTTTGAAAAACTATACAATTATCAGAGAAACTATTTCATAGTTGCCGATACAATACTTTTTTGCATCAAAAAAGTATTTTATGGTTACAAACCATTTACATGGTTGTAAGCAAAGATACTGTGGCCGATTTTTGTTTTCCATAATGTAATTATCAGAATCTTACGAGCATTAAACATGATATGATTAGAAGGAATAATAACATTGTCATTTGGTATGTTGCTATTCGGTGACAACAATAAGTTTTTTAATGCAATCATATTATGTTTTATAAAATACACTACGTATTCATGTATTTTCATGCATATTTTGTGTATTCGTTGGTCTGCAATAATATCATTTTTGAAATCAATCACGATATTTTTATTGCAACCATGTACTGGTTATTGTTACGCAATGGTTCTTCATTTTCAAACATACATGCATACAAATGTGTGCATTCCTTGATGAGAGTCCCGTTATGTTTTTTGCTTGCAAAAAAAGAACAGAATTAACTTCAGTTGTTCTGTTCTTTTTGTGTGAGAAGGTTGTGTTTTTAACAAAATCAAAAAGTGAAAGGTTTAAAGTTTATTAAAACAATTTTTGGTGATAAAAAGGAGATTATTTGTGTTAGCTTTGACGGAGTTAACAATTACAAATTGTTCTTGGATGAAGGTAAATATAAGAAGATTGATAAAACAAACGCAAAATGTGGAAGCAATCAAAATTGTCTGTTTTATTACGTTATTATTTTTGTTGTGTTTTCATTGCAGTTCGAAGAAGCTACAGTTTAGGTGGAGATGTTGATGTAGACGTTCTCTCTAAGGGATTTAAGATAAAACCAAGCATTTTTTTCCGATTTTGTTAGTCAATTTATTGGATCTACCGATTTTGTTCTAGGCATTAAACAATCAAGTAAGTATTAGTAAAAAGAAACTTTATTTATAATTATAAAATTCTAATATTTTTTAAATTCTAATTTTCATAGATGCTGACGTTTGTGTATCCAATACGAACTCTACAGATTCTGATAGAATTAGAGAAACGCCATCAACAGAACATTTCACAGCTGCCGCCAAGCAATATCCTGCATTGGAGAAGAAACATTCTTAAATTCCTCACAAGACATAATTGTTCCCACCACTGTTGAAATTTGCAAAGTCTTACACCAAGCAAGTAAGTCTTTTCTTTAAGAATGGTTTTTATGGCTTTTTTAAATCACGGTTTTGCTGCTCACTACCGTGCGTTCCCTATCGATTACGAGGACATTTTTCTATCGGTTAACATAAAATGCCTTGAATCTCCTTATGTAAGTAACGTTTGTATATATAAAGAAAATAATTTATTTTTTAAATTGATTTGTCGTAAAATGTATATATGTATATGTATTAAATAAAATAAAATTTGTTATAAATAAATAATGTATTTTATTCACAGGTAATTTAATGCATGTAACCATATTATGTTATCCTGAATTATAACATGGTTAGATAGTATGGTTACATTGAACAATAACATGGTTATTTCATAGCCATGGTATGATTATTTAGAACAATATTATGTTTATATGGGAACCACAGTATGGTTTCGCATGAACATGGTATGATTACTTGAAGAACAATAAATGGTTGGGGGCAACCATTACATGGTTAGTTGGGAACAACAGTATGTTTGGAAGAGAACAACAACTATTTTTACAGTGACCATTATGTTGTTAAAAACTTAAATTTTATGTCAAAAATGTTCTGTATATAATATGGTTGCTTCAACATAGTACTATGGTTGCCGCAGCCATATCCCAACCATAACATTATGCTCTTCGAATATAGTTGCTGCAACCATAATCCTTCTCTGCGTGTGGGCTTAGGATACCATTTTCTTGGCTCTGAAAGTCCTTACTAAGATTTGCTTTGGAATCCGCACTTATGATGTTGAAATTCCTTTATACAATATGGCTAAGAAAGCAAAAGTTTTGACTCCTTCCTTAAATAATAACCATTACACCATTACACCTTTACTCTTTTGGCTTTAAAAACTGTCGTTAAAAAGAAAGTTCTTGCTTCCGAAAGTCCTTAAAAATGTTCCTCAAAAATTTACGATTTAGAATCTGAACTTTGAAACAAATTGATTTTAAAATTGAAGTTTTGAGCTCTTATAATTTCTTAGCTGAATATTATTAATAAATCTGCAATTAAAGCTCAAAAAGTCTCTTGAAAAATATTATTTAAGGCTCACGCTTTAGACACTGAAATCCTTTTAAAAATCAGCAATGTAGGCGTTAAAAAGCCCTTAGAAAAATAATATTTAAAAGTGTTTACATATCGCTTTATAAAAATGTTTTAATAAATCTCGTCCTATGGGTTTGAAGATACGTTGGAAGAAATCCACACTTTTGTCTGGAAAACTCTTCTGAAAATGACCCAAAATCCGCCCTTTATACTCTGAATGTCCTGCAAAATTTATATTTAAGACTATAAGATTTATCAATTAAAGTCTGTTAAATATTTTCTTTAAAAATCCACGCATTTGGTTCGAAAACTCCTTTGAAAAAAATTTTTTAAACATCCACGCCTTTGGTTCGAAAAGTCCTTTGAAAAAAAAAATCTTAAAAAATCCACGCCTTTGGTTCTGAATGTCCTTTGAAAAAAAATTCTTTAAAAAAATAGGCCTTTGGTTGGGAATGCCCTTTGAAAAAAATTTTTTAAAAATCCACGCATTGGGTTCGAATGTCCTTTGAAAAAAAATATTTAAAAATCCACGACTTTGGTTCCGAATTCTTTAAAAATCCACGCCTTTGGTTCGGAATGCCCTTTGTTAAAAATTCTTTACAAATTCACCCCTTTGGTTCGGAAAGTCCTTTGAACAAAAATCCACGACTTTGGTTCGGAATGTTCTTTGAACAAAAATCCACGACTTTGGTTCGGAATGTCCTTGGAAAAAATTCTTTAAAAATCCACGACTTTGGTTCGGAATGTCCTTGGAAAAAAATATTTAAAAATCCACGACTTTGGTTCGGAATGTCCTTTGAAAAAAATTCTTTAAAAATCCACGACTTTAGTTCAGAATGTCCTTTGAAAAAAAATTCTTTAAAAATCGACGCCTTCAGTTCGGAATGTCCTTTGAAAAAAAATCTTTAAAAATCCACGCCTTTGGTTCGGAATGTCCTTTGAAAAAAATTCTTTAAAAATCCACGCGTTTGGTTCGGAATGTAATTTAAAAAAATCTTTAAAAATCCAGGCGTTTGGTTCGGAATGCCATTTGAAAACAAATCTTTAAAAACCCATGCCTTTGGTTCGGAATGTCCTTTGAAAAACAGATTCTTTAAAAATCCACGCCTTTAGTTCGGAATGTCCTTTGAAAAAGAAATTCTTTAAAAATCCACGCCTTTGGTTCGGAATTTTCTTGAAAAAATATTCTTTAAAAATCCACGCCTTTGGTTCGGAATGTCCTTTGAAAAAAAAATTCTTCAAAAATTCACTCATTTTGTTCGGAATATCCTTTGCAAAAAAATTCTTTAAAAATACACGTCTTTGGTTGAGAATTTCCTTTAAAAATATATTTTTTAAAATTCACGCAATTTTTTGAGAAAGAGCTTTAAACATAGTTTTGAAAAAATACAATAACTGAGAAAGCCCTCTAAAAATATATTATAAAAAACTTTAAACTACTAAAATTATCTTAGGTAGGTCCACGCCTAAAGCCCTTGAAAAATATTTAAAACTTTATTTAAAAAATCGACGCCTTAAACACGGAAATTTGCTTTGATAGGTGTACGCCTAAAGCCTTTATTGGTTATTTAAAAAATCTATGCCTAAGGCACTGAAAGGTTCTTACAAAATATGTATTTAAATCCACCTTTAAACCTCTTTAAGGACCTTATAAAATTTTTTAAAAGCCTACAAAAACATATTGTACAAAATCCACTCTTGTATCTTCAGTAGTTCCTCATTTTTTTTAATGTTACTATTGTTCTCCAAAAATATTATTATAACATATACGCTTATACCTCCAAAAGGGCCCCTTGAAAATATTGCTTAAAATCCACGTATGTACTGCTGGAAGTCCCTAACAAAATAGTATTCAAAAATTACTTGTACCTTCAAGAATCTCTCTTAAAAACTGTATTTAATTATCCACCCTCTTAGCTCTAATAATCCCACAACAATTATTATTAAAAAATACACTATTTTATCTCTAAGATGCACACAAAACAATGCACATATAGCTCTAGTACTCCCTTAAAAATATTAATAAATAAATCCCAATTAATAATCATGACTACGCTTTGGAGGTATCAATATATTCAAAAATATTTCCATTTAAACTCTCCTTGTACTTCTCTAAGCAACATCTGCATCTTTGCGATTAAACAATTTTTAACCCATTTTGCAGTTGAATTTAAATATAAATATTTAGGTTATTCGGTAAAAACGGAATTAGCACTATTTGCATATTTAACACTTTCAATCATTCGTCCCCACCACCCTCAATTCCCATTAAATGCATAAAGCACACATTTACACACACACACCAACACTTGACACATCCTTCAACAAATACACGAGAAATATCCCCCTCTCTTATTGGCGTTAACCGTTTAAGATGCCAACACCAACACCACCAGCAAGCAACAACAACATGAAAACCAAGACCACAATTTTCAAACGTTATACATTCGTAATCATTTGGAATATGGGTATTTAAATATTTAGCCAATGTGAGTGAGTTCGCATATATCGCCATTGATGGTGTGTGTGTGTGTGTGTGTAAAAATTCATACACTCCTCTTTGCACACACATTTACACTCGCACACACTACTCGGTAAACCAAATGCTTGTGATTTCATGGACATTTGTGAATGATGTGAATGATTTCTTCAGTACTCAAAAAACCACCACGAACAACATCACGATGGTTCGGGCAAATACTATATAGCCTTGGCCAAGTATTTTTTTCTTCTTTTCAGCAGCTCATCTGATATTCGCCACATGTGGTGGCCGTATTATCAAGAGTGCGGCATCAATGTAGCTCACAGTTTATGTTGTTTTTGTTTTTTTTTTCAGTTACCCATCTTCGATATTCTGTCTGTCGGACTGGATGGATGGAAGGCTGGTTGGCTGACTGCCTGGTTGAATGAATGATTGTGTGAATGTGTATGCCGAGTATTGACTATCTTTAAAATCCATTTTTATAGCACTCAGCATTCTTCGAAGCTTTTATTTCAGATCGCGATGTTTCCGTTGATGGTTGTATGACCAAGAGAAGGAGAGGGTCTTATTTTAATCTTCTCACATTAAAAGCTTTTTTCGCAAAAAAAAAAAAACAAACCTACTCACACACACTCGCCGAACGACCGACCGACAGCAACAACATCAGTAATATTTAAAACATTCCGGATTGCTGTAGCCTTGCAGCAGGATAATGTTCTTTGCTGATGTGTGAGTGTGCGCACACACTACTCGGTAAACCAAATGCTTGTGATTTCATGGACATTTGTGAATGATGTGAATGATTTCTTCAGTACTCAAAAAACCACCACGAACAACATCACGATGGTTCGGGCAAATACTATATAGCCTTGGCCAAGTATTTTTTTCTTCTTTTCAGCAGCTTATCTGATATTCGCCACATGTGGTGGCCGTATTATCAAGAAGGCTGGTTGGCTGACTGCCTGGTTGAATGAATGATTGTGTGAATGTGTATGCCGAGTATTGACTATCTTTAAAATCCATTTTTATAGCACTCAGCATTCTTCGAAGCTTTTATTTCAGATCGCGATGTTTCCGTTGATGGTTGTATGACCAAGAGAAGGAGAGGGTCTTATTTTAATCTTCTCACATTAAAAGCTTTTTTCGCAAAAAAAACAAACCTACTCACACACACTCGCCGAACGACCGACCGACAGCAACAACATCAGTAATATTTAAAACATTCCGGATTGCTGTAGCCTTGCAGCAGGATAATGTTCTTTGCTGATGTGTGAGTGTGCGATTGTGTGTGTGCGTGTCTTTGTGTGTGCGTATGCATGTATGCTGCTGTAAGGTATGCTGTTGATGACTATAGCGACAACGTCGAAGACCACGACAATGTTGATGTAGTTTTTATTGTTAACCGTAAACCGCATTTATATTTCCGTTCACGTTTCCGCAACGCGAAAACACACACACTCGAATACTCACACACATAAAACAGTAATAACAACACATTGATTCTCGCACATGCATACATCTATGTATGTATAAGTAATGTTGTATGTGTATGCAGTTATTATTCTCGCGTTGTCCGCGGTGTTGCACGTTTTTCAACGTGGCGCAAGGAGGAGAAGAGATTCATTTAATAAAGGGTTATTGTATTTAAAATAAATGTTAATGAGCGGCAAACGGAGATGTTCGACATTTAAAACCATAAAAAAGTGAAATCGACATGTGTTGAAAAGTGAGGATTTTTTTGCAAAATTTCAAGATAAAAATATGTCACCATATTTAGATTTAAATATTTGGAGATATAAATAAAGGGGAGATCATATGGCAGTCCAACTAAATTTGTGTACTATTTCAAAGCAATAATCCACTATTCAAAATTTTGAGAATAGATGAGCAGACCATAAGCAGAAGAGGGGATTATGAATCCCGGAGCTGAACTTTATATACAAATATTATAAATTATATATAAAAAAAATTATAAATTATTTCATATTAAATATTCTCCTTCACGAAGTCCAGAGTCTATAGGTTACAACCATTTCCCTGAAAATCTAACCCCAATCAGAATCAACTTGTACCTGACTACCTCCAAGAATGCGAATTTCGTTATGTACCACAGTGAAAATCCTCTTAGTTTTAAATTTGCATGTGCAAATTTCTACCGAATCTGCTTATACCACTTTAAATGTCATTCTTGGGTTTTCACGGCAATGCATTATGCCACTGCCTGTTAGAAGGAACAGAAGAAGAAGCAAAAACTCACTAGCTGACTTCAGCAATATTTTTTGTTACCTTTTTTTGGGTTTTTCCTTTTTTTTTTGCGATCTGACAAATTGCACTCAGTCTTTCGGAGAATTTATTAATGTCTTTGTTGTGTAAGCGTGTAAACGTGTTGTATACATCGGATTTTTGGCATGTTGCCTTTTGTTTCAAATATCAACCATGATAAATGGGAGTGTTTAAGAGGAACTGAAAGAAAATATGGAAATTTTGAATCAGAAAACCATATTCAGCCATGCTGAACTGGAGATTTCCCTTACAAACCCATATTTGTCCAGGGCAAAGTGACGATTTCCTATAGAAAATCATATTCAGCTAAGCAAAATTGCAGATTTTCTCAGCCTGGCTGAATAGGAGTTTCTCTAGAAAACGGTATTCAGCGCGGTTGAATTAAAAATTCTCTATTTTTGCCAGGCAAAATTGACGATTTCCTATTGAAAACCTTACTCAGATTTTAAGATTTCCTATGGAAAATCATATGAAGTCGGGCTCAATTGAAGATTTCCTATAGAAAACCTTATTCAGCCGGGCTAAGTTGAAGATTTCCTATAAAAACCTAATTTAGCCGAGCTGAATTGAAGATTTCCTATAGAAAAACTTATTAAGGCAGGCTGAATTGAAGATTTCCTATAGAAAATCTTATTAAGCCAGGCTGAATTGAAGATTTCCTATAGAAAACCTTATTCAGCCAGGCTGAATTAAAGATTTCCTACAGAAAACCTTATTCAGCCAAGCTGAATTGAAGATTTCCTATAAAAAACCTTATTCAGCCATGCTGAATTGAATATTTCCTATAGAAAACCTTATCCAGCCCAGCTGAATTGAAGATTTTCTATAGAAAAGCTTATACCGCCTGGCTGAATTGAAGACTGTCTTTAGAAAACCCGATACAGCCTGTTTGAATTGAAGATTTCTTATCGATTTCCAGGCAAAATTGAAGAATTTTTATAGCAAATAATATCCAACCTGTCTAAATTCAAGATTTTCTATAGAAAATCTTATCCCACCGAGCTGAAAGAAAAATTTCCTTTAAAAACTCATTGTTAGCCAGGCTGAATGAAGAACTTCTTGTAGAAAATCTTATCCTGCTGGGCTGAATGGAAGATTTCCTATACAAAACCCTACTCAACCGAGCTGAATAGATGATTTCCCATGGAGACTTTTAATTGAGGAATTTTTATAGAAAATCTTATTCAGCTAAGCTGAATTGAAGTTTTCCTATCGGAAACCGGACAAAATTGTTTGTTTGTAACCTTTTCCTATTATGCGTACTTCCCTCGTTTTTATACAATATATTTCCACCCTCTTTAAGAAGTGATTTTTTCTCTCTTTCCAAAATAAAGACATCAATTTTCTCCCCTTCTTCCCCACACACACAATTTTCGGAAAATCAAATCAAGTGAAATAAGTTGCTCATGAAATGTCATTTATCCAGAATAAAGTCGTTAATTATACGTTATATAGCGATAAAAACGTGCATTTATTTCTTCGTGCTCACACCTTAAATATTTTTTGCTATTTCAAATCAAAACGAAAAAATCTCTCCAATTGGAAGCAACCATGCAAGCAAAATTTACTCAAATGGCTCCCAAATGCATTTTCTTTTTGTTTGTTTTTGTTCCAGTGGCCAACAAAACAAAGTTTTGGTGTAATGTGAGTGAGGTAGGAAGGTAGTTCGGTTGGCTGGGAAACTTAACCAACACAGTAAAAAGAAATACAAAGTAATGCGACAACATTCGTCACAATGGCTAGAATAACGTCACAAAAGAAACCAGAAAACTTATGGTTGAGTTTGTTGGTTTTTTTGTTGTTGTTCTTGGAGAAATGTTGGTGGCCTGGTTGGCTATTGGGTTTGGTTGGCTTGTTTGTGTGACAGTTAAGCAGTTGGCAGTGTCATAATGTTGCCTCCATGAGGACACAATCGAATGCCACAAATCCCAGACACACACAGAGTAAGCACCAACTATCGAGAATCGCATTGAATTGTCAACAAAAGAACACAACAACACCAGTAAAGAAAAAACTCTAAAACAATTTAGGTTAAAGTAACGACCTGATGGATTACAGTACGTGCTATAAAACCCACAAAAGAAACGTGAACATTTCTTCCATTGGACATGGCGGATATGTCATTACAATTTTTTTAAAGACAGACAGAGTCATTTTGATCGAATTTTTGTCGACAGCTTGTTGTTTGGATAATGAGGTTGTGGGAAGCGACATTTTAAAGAAGACCTGAAAAATAATTGTAAATTCTATAAAAAATAAAAAAAATAATTGTATTTTTATTTCAATTATAATAATTACAGCATGATAAAAAAATATCCCACCAATTATTGACAAGAAATAGAAAAATATTTTCCCATGATTGTTGGTTTTGTTTGGTATTTTTTTCTGGAACTCCCTAATGAAGGGTGTTTTGGTTGTAAAAAGGTCCACAATAAGCAATTAGAAAATAATATAATTATATGGCTAGTCAAAATCAAAATAAAACAAAAATCGGCTACGAAAGGCTTAGAAACCTTGAATATTTTCGAAATATTTATACATTTTCTTGTATACAATTATTATGTGAAATGTGGGTGGTCTGAGAAACGAAATTAAATTAAATGGTCCAACCTCATGAATATTCTTCATGTTTTGTTGAACAACCCTGTTCAAAGGTATTAATTTTCTTGTTAACAATATCCTTTGTGGAGACACAAAATTATGCACAATAGTAATTAATTTGTTGTTCGAAAATAACATGGGGGGTGAAGGGTGGACGGGAAATGGCAAAAGGCAGTCTATTTGCCAGCATAACAAGTCTGACTTAAAAGGTCAAGAATAGTAAATGAGTTTTCGTCAAATTTTATTTTGTAAGGAAAGTGATTTACAATAAAGGAGGCACGAGTTGCGAAAAACAACAACAACTTGAAAAGTCGCGTTACAACAAAAAGTTAATGGATAATTAGTAAAAACATTGAACAACAGCAAAAAATCTCTGAAACAGAAAATTAGGTTAGGTTAAATTGAATTGAATTGTTCTTACACGAATCCATATTTAACCATGGTGCAATAAGGATTTTATACAGAAAATATTAATCAGCCATACTGAATAAAAAAAGTTCTTATATAAAACCTTATTCTGCCATGATAAATTGAAGATATCCTATAGAAACCCGCATTCTGCCATGATGAATTGAAGATTTCCTATAGAAAACCTTATTCAGTCAGGCTGAATTGAAGATTTTATATAGAAACACATAATCAGCCATGCTGAATTTATGATTTTTTATAGTAACCCTTATTCAGCCAGGCTGAATTGAAGATTTCCTATAGAAAATCTTATTCAGTCAGGCTGAATTGAAGATTTCCGATAAAAAAAACAATATTCAGCCAGGCTAAATTGGAGATTTCCTATAGAAACCCTTATGCAGTACAGCTGAATTTCAGATTTCATATTGAAAACCTTATTCAGTCAGGTTAAAATGAAGATTTCTTGTAGATAACCTTATTCAGCCATGTTAAAATGAAGATTTCCTATAGAAAACCTTATTCAGTCTGGCTGAATTGAAGTTTTCCTATAGAAAACCTTATTCAGCCTGGCTGAATTGAAGATTTCCTATAGAAAACCTTTTTCAGACATGCTGAATTGAAAATTTTCTGCAGAAAACCTTATTCAGCCAGGCTGAATTTAAAATTTTCTACAGAAAACCTTATTCAGCCAGGCTGAAATGAAGATTTTCTACAGAAAACTTTATTCAGCCAGGCTGAATTGAAGATTTTCTATAGAAAACTTTATTCAGCCAGGCTGAATTGAAGATTTTCTACAGAAAACCTTATTCAGCCAGGCTGAATTGAAGATTTTCTACAGAAAACCTTATTCAGCCAGGCTGAATTGAAAATTTCTTATAGGAAACCTTATTCAGACAGTCTGAATTGAAGATTTCGTATAGAAAACCATATCAAGTCAGGCTGAATTGAAGATTTATTATAGAAAAACCTTATTCAGGCAGGCTGAATTGAAGATTTTCTACACTAGGCTGCGTTTATGGTTTTCTAAAGAAACCCCTATCCTGCAAAGATCCCATCAGAAAATTTTTCAAATTTCTTTCCCCTCTCTTTCGCAAACTAAAATTTTATTGTTTAATGGTTATTTTCCCATATATATCGTTGGAACTCAAAACAAGAATACTAAGAAACCGAAAACCCATCAAATATTTGCTAGTTTTTATTCCTTGCTTTTTAGTAGTCACAAAAATTTGCATACATACTTCGGTTGCTTGTTCCTGCATTCGTTTGTGTCTCTTTTTTTATTTTGCGGTTCGAATTCGAAACAACAAAAATATACAATATGAGGGGGGAAATGTCTTGTATGCATAGTCAAAAAATATTGTTGTGACGTTGTGGAAAACATCTACGACGGGTTACATATGTGGAAAACCATGTAGAGTGTTACCATTTGCATGGACCATCTGAATATCTATGGAACTCATGCACATACAAAGAAAAACATTGTTCGGGCAATTTTTGTTTGGTATTTTTATGCTGTGTTATATTTTTGTGTTATCGTTTTTCGTTTCGTTTGTTTGCTGAGATGCTGCTGCTGCTTCTTCGAAATGTAGCAAATAACAAGTACCACCACGGCCACACAACCAACAAGTTGGAAATACTTGCATTTATTTTTACAACTATTCAAGGCATTTCGATTCGGGTTGCTGCTGTTGTTTTCCAAATGCCCCTCCAACCCTCTGCCAATAAAGTTATCACACAATTTTCGCATAACAATACAATAAGAATTTTTCAACTATTAAGGGAACCCCCCCCCCATTCTCGATATTAATTTTTCAAGATTTTCAATGGGCTGGTAAATCAAAACCAATGCTTGTTAAGGTTTGTAACTTTACACATATATATTTGAAGATTTAAAAATTAAGAAAAATAATTTACAAAAAATTTTTGTTATTGTTTTGTTGTTGTTTTTTGTAATTAAAGAAAAGCTTATTTTTGATGGCGGGCATGATAACTCCTCACTGGAACATCGGAATCCGAAAATTCCAACGGTGTTAGAAAGAGTACATGTCTGGCTCTCGTATGAACTAGGATTATTGACATCGCTCTAAAATTAACAAAATGGTGGACCTTTGAAAAAATATTTTTGAAAAATCGCCGATTTTTTACCAAATCCCAAGTTAAAAAATAAGGAAGATCTTCACCGATTGGCTTTATCCTAGTTCATACGATAGCTATACACTCACAGAGAAACGTGTAAAAATTTGAAGTCGATTGGGTTATTAGTTTTTGAGTTATCGTGCCCGCCATTCGCAAAAAAATGTTAAGAGAAAAACTCGTTTAAATTTTGAGAAACCCTTCTTTAAGAGTTGTTGAGATTTTTATTTGAAATTTTGTAGGGACATTCTTTAATTAGTGTAGATTCCAATTATATCAACAACATTTTTGACCCCGAGAATGGGGGAGGTCCCCTTAAATCGAAACAATTGCAGTGCAACTATTTCTTTTGCTTTTGTATGTTGAGATTTTATTGCTAACAATATTTAAATTGGAAATAACGATTTATTTGAATTGGAAATTGCAATTTGCAAAAAAACATTTTAAACATATACTTAAAGAAATATTATTAAATTATTTAATATAAAATACTATGTGATGAATATTATTAAAATCAGCTTCAATTAAACTACATTCAGAATAAAATGTAAAATATTTAAAATTGAAAATACATATTTTTTTATTGTCACAAACATTAACTTATGTCTGTCATTGCTTTATCGAGTAAATACAAAAAAATCGCTAACATTGTTTTTTTTTCAAAAGAAAACATGCAAATCATTTTCAATACGAGTTGAATGTTTTTTTTTCACACTCTTTGCTACACTTTGCCTCTTCATCATAATTTTTTTTTTTTTTTTTTTTTTTTTTTGCATAAAAAGACACATCTACAATTGCTTTGGCTGAATTGCTAGCATTTGTTGTGAAAGTGTTGACGATGATGGTGGTGATGATGCTGTTGTTACTTCTGCTGCTGACAGGCGACACTTAAAACGACAATATATGCAATATTTTTTATTTGAAAAAAAAACAACACAAAAATGCTCAAAGTGGATTTCATAAAAAAAAACATGCAGACCTTTTAACCCCTATGCGTTATTGTGAGGAATTTTATAATCATTATAAAAAAATATAATGGACATACATATACAATCTATTAACGAGATGGCATAGTAATTTTAATAATTTACAATGCAAATAAGGTTGAATAAGGTTTTCTATAGGAAATCTTCAATTCAGCCTGGCTTAATAAGGTTTTCTATAGGAAATCTTCAATTCAGCCTGGCTGAATAAGGTTTTCTATAGGAAATCTTCCATTCAGCCTGGCTGAATAAGGTTTTCTATAGGAAATCTTCCATTCAGCCTGGCTGAATAAGGTTTTCTATAGGAAATCTTCCATTCAGCCTGGCTGAATAAGGTTTTCTATAGGAAATCTTCCATTCAGCCTGGCTGAATAAGGTTTTCTATAGGAAATCTTCCATTCAGCCTGGCTGAATAAGGTTTTCTATAGGAAATCTTCCATTCAGCCTGGCTGAATAAGGTTTTCTATAGGAAATCTTCCATTCAGCCTGGCTGAATAAGGTTTTCTATAGGAAATCTTCAATTCAGCCTGGCTGAATAAGGTTTTCTATAGGAAATCTTCAATTCAGCCTGGCTGAATAAGGTTTTCTATAGGAAATCTTCAATTCAGCCTGGCTGAATAAGGTTTTCTATAGGAAATCTTCAATTCAGCCTGGCTGAATAAGGTTTTCTATAGGAAATCTTCAATTCAGCCTGGCTGAATAAGGGCTTCTATAGGAAATCTTCAATTCAGCCTGGCTAAATAAGGTTTTCTATAGGAAATCGTCAATTCAGCCTGGCTGAATAAGGTTTTCTATAGGAAATCTTCAATTCAGCCTGGCTGAATAAGGTTTTCTATAGGAAATCTTCAATTCAGCCTGGCTGAATAAGGTTTTCTATAGGAAATCTTCAATTCAGCCTGGCTGAATAAGGTTTTCTATAGGAAATCTTCAATTCAGCCTTGCTAAATATGGTTTTCTATAGGAAATCTTCAGTTCAGACTGGCTGAATAAGTTTTTCTATAGGAAATCTTCAATTCAGCCTGGCTGAATAAGGTTTTCTATAGGAAATCTTCAATTCAGCATGGCTGAATAAGGTTTTCCATAGGAAATCTTCAATTCAGCCATGCTGAATAAGGCTTTATTTAGGAAATTTTCAATTCAGCCTGGCTGAATAAGGTTTTCTATAATATATATTCAATTCAGCCCAGCTGAAAAAGGATTTCAATAGGAAATCTTCAATTCAACCTGGCTGTATGAAGGGTTTATATAGGAAAATCTTTAATTCAGCATGGCTTAATAAGGTTATCTCTATACAGATTTTATGACAATATGTAAAATGTCTATTGAATTTTTCGCTGAAACCTCAAAGTCACTACTTTTACACACATCAGTTTAAAAAGTACGTAAGATGGGGTCAATTTTTCATAGGGCGTTCATGTGAAAATAATGACCTATATTGTACACGGTTTTTTTAACTCCAAGAAATCGCCTAAACCCTTCAAATTTCCAAAAAAAAATTGTCTTCAATTTAGGTATGTTCTTTTTTAGAATCTTTTTAAATTTTCTTTAAATCAAGCATGACCCAAAATATAAATGGCAAGTAGTACACCCTCCATTGGGAGTGGTACACTTTTAATAATATCCAAAACGAAAAAGAGATCTGCTCAAAATGTCCCTCTATATCCCCAAATATCGTTGACAACCAATAACTTTAAACGCTCTTCATATCGCTGTACATCCACCACACTTTGATCAACCATTCGATACAGATTTCAGGCCAGGCACTTTATCAGGAATGTGGGGATTGGCAAGTAAAACCTCATACAAAACTCTTCCCTATCAAAAACGACAAGACTCTCAAGTGTGTTATGCATGCAAAATGACCCTTGAACAAAAGCAAAAAACAACGAAAACAACAACAACAGCAAAGTTAACAAACTTCACACACAAAGCCCAAAACAAAAGTGGGCTTATTGCCTTTTGCTGACCCTTCATTTTGACATTGCTATGGTCACTCACAATTTGGATTTGTTGTTGTTGCAATGTTGTTGTTGTTTTTTTCCGCCAAGCTATCTACCTACCAACATCTTATTTGAGTACGGCGGTCCGTTTTTGTGTACGGCGCTCCGTTTTTTATTTGCAAAGGGGGGTCATTTGCAACCCCATTGCATACGGAAGTCGAGCTACAGTAGAACCATTAAAATGGCGGAATTTATTACTTGAACATTGATCGAAGGACCAAAGTAGTTTTGCGTATGCCACACTTGCTTCTGTGTTTGTGTTTTTATTGCAATTCCATTTGAATGAATTGCTGTTGTAGTTGTTGTTCCTGTTGTGCAGCATTGAATTTGTAAACTACATTTTGCTGCAGACAATATTCAGGCAGTTGTTGTTGGTTGGGAGTAAGGGGGGATTTTGTGATCATATTGGTTAGTGGGGTAAAAGATATGTTCATTGTTTGGTTGATTTTAATTTTTTTCTGTTTCTGTGTGAGTGTGTCTTTTTCGTTTTCGCGAAATCCACAATATGTGTTTGTGTGAGGCAAATGGTTTATGGGGTGTTGGTGGCTAACATATAAAATTTTGCGACGGCTGTTTTTCCCAGCAATTGGCTTTTCGTACATAAATATATACGTGTGTATGTATGTGTATGTACGTAAGTATGTGAGAATAGAGTGGGCGTATGTTGGGGTAGAAATGGTATTTGTTTTCATTTTTAGCTTACGCCTTTGCACCAACATCAGTTCCAGAGAGAAAATATTCTTCCTGCAATTGCATTGGACGGCGTTGCAATAAAACGCTTCTTCTTTTTTTTGTATTGCCATTGAATTGTACCCTCCTTGCAGATATGGAAGACCAAACAGCCTTTGGGCAATGCATTAAAATTTAACCCCACAAGCAATTAAGAAAAGAAACCTAGACCTTGTTTAATTTAGTATTTTTTGTTTCGTAATTGTTGTGGGGTTATTAGCAAGTTGGTAACAATGCTGCTGCATTCCATGGACCACGTTGACCACTCTTTCTATATCATTCGAATTCTCTATGTGCCTACGAAGATGCATACAAAAGAAGAATTTGGTTTGGTTTCATTTGGCCTGCCTGCATGCATGACAATTATTCGCCCAGGCAACCAACCAGCCAGACAGTGTGGCGCTCTAGCATTGCTTGCTCCAGTATTGTAACTTATTGTTAAATTTTTATTTGGCCTTGTCCATGCTGCCGCCCATGCCACTGTCCCTGCCACTACTACATTGCTGCTGGAGGTGCTGGGGATGCTAGTTGTTGTGTTACCCTAGCTTGTAGTTGCGGGTATTATTACCACTTTTAAGCCATACATGTTGTCATTCGGATGTCAGCTGCATTGGTTTGCGTGCAATAGGTTGACACAATATTTGTTGTGTGGTATAACCAAAACTGAATATGAGAGTGTGTGTGGGTGGGTGTTGCATCTCTCCCATACATTTATTCCAATCCTTTTCATTGCGTATCATTTCTTTGCTGAATGTGGGGGTACAGAAACAAAAACCAAATAAGACCAACACAATTTAATGTTCTCTGTTGTTATTTTTCTTTTCGCGTATCCTTGTTATTTTCTGAGTCTGAGTCGAAGTCGTCGTCTTTTATATTCATTCACTGGTGTTATTCTTATTTGTTCGCCTTAATATCGGCCGTATTTCTCTCTATAGATATGTAATTACGGATATTGCCAATGTTGGTGCAATTGCTGTTGATGCCACGGATGTAGATTGTGAATCAACCAACCAACCAGCCATCCGACCATCCAACTTTATCGTTGGCCACATTGCTTTTGTAGGATCCCGACCACGCAAAACCCACATTATGTTGAATTTTCATTACTTTGCAGCTTCTTCGTTATTGTGAGGTTTCCAATTTCGTCGTTGTTTTTCAGGTTGGTTTTTTTATATATTTTTCCCCACTCGCAGATAAACACATGTTGTCGCACATTGAAATGGGGTTAAAGTTTAAAGGAAATATCAAGAGACTATAAGGCGTTTCAAAGGACAACAGTGAGGAATATTCAACGTGAGAATGGTTTAAAAAATAAAGATCAGCAGAAAGAAAGAAATCTAAATTAAAAACAAATTTTTCAAGGTGCTGGAAGATGTGCTTTAAGAGCCGTGGATTTTTTAAACATTATTTTTCAAGGCACTCTAAGAGGCGTGGATTTTTTAAACATTATTTTTCAAGGCACTCTAAGAGGCGTGGATTTTTTAAACATTATTTTTCAAGGCACTATAAGAGGCGTGGATTTTTTAAACATTATTTTTCAAGGCACTCTAAGAGGCGTGGATTTTTTAAACATTATTTTTCAAGGCACTCTAAGAGGCGTGGATTTTTTAAACATTACACAGTACAGGTCGCATTTTTTAAACATTATTTTTCAAGGCACTATTGAAATTGGGAAAAATCAAGGCACTCAGATTTGGATATAGCTCCCATATATATTTTCGTTCGATTTAATGTAAATGGTGTACCAAAGTCCTTATATATTTTTTTCGATTTGCACGAAATTTGGCACAGCGTAATGAATTAGGTATAGAATGATGTGTGCTAAGTTTGCATATGTTTGTAACAGGAAAAGGAGATTTAGATATAGCTCCCGTATATATTTTTCCGATATGAGGTAAATGGTCCACCAAAGTCCCTATATATCTTTCGATTTGCACGAAATTTGGCACAGCGTAATGAATTAGGTATAGAATGATGTGTGCTAAGTTTCCTGGAAATCGGTTCAGATTTAGATATAGCTCCCGTATATATTTTCGTCCGATATAAGGTAAATGGTCCACCAAAGTCCCTATATATCTTTCGATTTGCACGAAATTTGGCACAGCGTAATGAATTAGGTCTTGAATGATGTGTGTTAAGTTTGAAAATCGGTTTAGATTTAGATATAGCTCCCATATATATTTTCGTCCGATTTAAAGTAAATGGTGCACCAAAGTCCCTTAAAATCTTTCGGTTAACACGAAATTTGGTACAGCGTAATGAATTGCAAAATGACATGTTTAAGGATCCAATTTCATTTCAATGGTCCTTTAAAAATGCGACGTCGGTTAGGATTCGTCCAAAGTGGTGAAGGGTTTCATATAGTCGGCTCCGTCCGTTTTTACTACTTTCCTTACCGGTTTAAACATTATTTTTTCAAGGCGCTCGAGAGGGTGTAGATTGCTTAAAAATTATTTTTCATGGTACTCGAGACGGTGCAGATTCTTTAAAAATGATTTTTCAAGGGGCTCAAGAAAAGATTTTATTTTTTTGAGTCGCTCCAAGATCTCAAGGTCTAGATTTTATAGGAAGGATTGGATGAAAAAAAATTTAGAACTCAGAAAGTTAAGGGCCTGAATTTATTAGAATAACATTTTACAGAACTACACAGATCCAAAGAACACCGAATCTAAATGGCTGAATGGAATTGAGGCGCTCCAATAACTAAACCCGGATTTTTTTTTACATTTTTAATTTCCTCTAAAAAATCCTAAACCAAAGTCCTACCCCATCTCATATACATGACACCCGCCAACCATCCACTGGCTCTAGCAGCAGCATCATCATCTTTTGCTATCTATATTTAAATATGCAATTTCATTTTATTATTTACCATCTGCGTATTTCTTTGTGAATTTTTACAAGTATATTCTGTTTATCCTTTCTTCATTTCCCGGTACACCATTTCAGTGCCTTCCCTACCTACGCTACTACCACCCACTTCACTCCCTGTGTTGTTTCCTCATCAACTTTTTAATTAGCCAAATATTCATTGTGTAATATTCATATGATAATTGAGAATATTAAGGTTATACGCTGGGATGCATTTTTACGGCCAGATAGACAAGCAGACAGATAGACTACTTACCAATTACAGTGAGATTAATTTTCAGGTTACGTGTTGGTGAATTACGAAAATCAACACGACACCGATATACACCTTCATCCTCCAGACGAACGCTGTCAATTTTCAATTGGGCCGGGTGTGAGGTACTGCTGAAATAGGCACGTGTACCAAACGCCGATGGTGATGACCATAAACGGGCTTGGCCAAATTGTCTCCCTCGGACATCGAAACTGTAGGATAGAGAATGAAAAGAAATAATTGAGTTGTTATTTGTCAATATATTTATTGTGATTAAAGAGTTAAAAATGAGGGTAGGATTCCTCATCATTATTTGTTAAAGAAAATTGTTTCCCTATTTAAATGGAAATTAATAAAAGATTTTCTTTCAAGAGCCCTCAAAATTTTCCACATGAGTGATTTTAATATCCTAATGATTTTCCACATATCTAATATCCTCATGAGTTTCAAGATTTATTACAAATACATTTAAGTATGTCATATTAACTTGTTTAAATTTACTTAATGGAAATATGGTCTCCATATACTCCTCTTTATCTTCACATTTCATTTCATTCCTGATTTAATTCATAAGTAGCAAAACTACTTATATTTAATTAAATGAATTGTATTAAGAGCATACAGAATCCCTTTTTAAACTATATTCCAACTCTCGAATATAAAAGAATAATAGGAATTAGTAACACTTTGGCCCAAAGCCATTACACCCGCCGACCGACCGCCGACACACAAAAATGATTTTTCAAGATAAATTAACCCACTTAAGAGGAAATAAGGAAATACTCAGCATTATGTTGAGGAAGCAGACAAAGATTGGCTCTTCAACTAGCACTATGTATGTGTGTGTGGGTGAATGGATGAATTTCAGACACACACACCCACAGCTATTATTCAAACATTAAAAAAGTATATGTCAGTATGTGTGTACAGAAAAGGGGGATGTGTTGCTAGGATATTTTTTCCATCCACAGCAAAAAAAGATATATTATAAGTATAGATGGCTATTATTAACAACTAGATAGGTAGTATGGTTACACGTACACACTCACACGCACACACAAATGTGTCTAAAGTCCTTCTTAAATAAACTTCACAAGGAATTTCAGGAACCTGTTTTTTTTTTGTATTGTAACCTAACAATATAACAACCACCCATCATTGTTGAATGATAATAAAAATATTTCCTACTTTTTGTTATTGTTGCTGTTGCTACTTACTTGTAAATAGGTTCACCATCACCCTCACGAAACCACAGTACCATATAAACAGCATCGTCACGTTCCATTGGCGTTATATCACACGGTAGCATTGCCTGTCGCCCCAGTACACCCTGAACGGATGTAAGTGGTACTGCAAGGAAAGAAAAGAAGAAAAAATATAAAACATCAGAATAATAGAAGATGCTGCTGTGAGTCTTATAAGAGAATACAATTCACAAGGAATATTCACAGGAAATCTATAAGAAAATGAACTGCCAATTTGAGCTATGCTACGTACAGTTAAATAAATGCAAATTGGCAGTTGTTTGTACTATGTGAAATGAGAAAAAAAAATAATGATTTTTTCAATTTTATTTTCTTGGTTTTGTTGTTGTTATTAAATACACTTCGAGGAAAAATTAAAATTTATTATAAAAAATAATAATATTAAATTAAAACCAGTGAGCGGAGCAGTATAGTCGGACGGGGCCGACCATGCGATACCCTACACAACTACCACGAACTCTAACTTTCTGAGGATGTTTATTCCGAGTCTGAGTAATATTTCGTGATATTTGCCCCCTCTTGTCCGATTAGAGGTTAACAACACCTCTTCCTTACTTTTTTCGAATATTCAGTACAGTCCTTCTAATTACTTGTCCAGATTACCTTCACGGTGGTTTGTGTTGTGATTTTCGGATTATACTCTACTCGAAAACACACAAAAAATTATGTTTTCGGTCCATTTCATCCCAAAATTTTAATCTGATCATCACCGAAAATTATAGGCGTTGTTCTTGACCATAACTGGAACTTCATGAAAAATTTTAAAGCCATCAGCGCGATATTTCTCCCTCTAATGTGGTAATGGGTTACTGTATAATATCTGAATACGTAAGCACCTGTAAATATTTGACTGAGTAGATACATCACTATATTTGGTATCAATTTAAAGGCCAACCACTCCTCTTGGATGTGCTATCAACTCCTGGGGTCTACATCCTCCAGGAGTAAATATATATGCCATAGAATACAAATTTTGTCATTTTTCACACAAAAGTCAGGGTCCATTTGACCCGCTAAATATTGACCGATCTTTATCAAAACATGCATGCTTATTCTCTGGCCCGATCCCCTTCTCCATGCAAAAATTCGCGGTGTTTGGGCCATAATTGCGGCCTCTGGAGCGACCAGAAAAACCGACAAAAATTTAGTATTTGGTCCATTTCATCCCCTAAATATTAACCGATCTTTTCCAAAAACAATAGGGGTCTTCATTGGCCAGAACCCATCCTACATGCAAAATTTCGTGAAGATTGGTCCATAACTGTGGCCTGTATCGTGTTTACAAATTATAATGGACAGACGGACGGACGGACACACATGTCTAGATCGACTCAGCTAGTCGAGATATGACGATCGGTATACTTAAAGGTGGGTCTAGGACCAATATTTCGCGGCGTTACAAACATTTGGGGCTGCACAAAGCTATAATACCCTGACAACATAGTTGTGTAGGGTATAAATATTATTTAAAAAAAAAAAAAATATAAAAGAATTGGATTTTTTAATATTTTAGACTGAGTTTAAAAAAAAAATTATTTTGATCAAAATACATTTATGAGAATATATACAGCTAAATTTTGATTTTATTGCGTCTTTGTGCATATGTTGTAACAGGCAAAAGGAAACGAGACACATGGTTCATTTTAAGAATATGGATATAATCAATTTCTGAGTCGATTTATGCATGTCCGTCCGTCTGTAGATGTCAAATTGTAAACAAAGTACAGGTCGCATTTATGATCTGATTTGAATGAAATTTGGCACAAGCCACTTATTTAGCCCAAGGACGAACCCTATTGAAATTAAAAAAATCGGATCAGATTTAGATATGGCTCCCATATATATTTTCATCCGATGTTATGTAAATGGTGCACCAAAGTCCCTATATATCTATCGATTTGCACGAAATTTGGCATAGCGTACTGAATTAGGTCGAGAATGACGTGCGTTCAGTTTCGAAAAAATCGGGTCAGATTTAGATATTGCTCCCATATATTTTCATCCGATTTAATGTAAATGGTGCACCAAAGTGTTCTAAATTGAGTCTAGAATGACGTGTGTCAAGTTTCGAAAAAAATCGGGTCAGATTTAGATATAGCTCCCATATAGATTTTCGCCCGATTTAAGATAAATGGGGCACGAAAGTCCCTATATATGTTTCGATTTGCACGAAATTTGGCACAGGGTACTGAATTAGGTTCAGAATGATGTGTGCTAAGTTTCGTGGAAATCGGTTCAGATATAGATATAGCTCCCAGGTATATTTTCGTCCGATTTTATGTAAATGGTGCACCAAAGACCCTATACTTCTTTCGATTTCCACGAAATTTTGCATTCTGTGGTGAATTGAGTCTAGAAATAACGTGTGTCGAGTTTCGAGAAAATCGGCTCAGATTTAAAACCAGTAAGGAAAGTAGTAAAGTCGGACGGGGCCGACTATATGATACCCTTCACCACTATGGATATATTAAACAGGACTATTAACATGAAATTGGATGAAATAAAATATGTGATATTTATCTAAATGTGAATCTACCTATATATCCATAAGTTATATAAATCGACTTCAATCAAATATAAATAGTTTATCTGTTGGGCTATGTCTGTACTTCTAGAAAACGCAACTACGTAATTCTATGCTCAATTTTGTACGTTGTGCAAAATTTGATGTCAACCTGACTAGCATGAAGAGTTTGATGTCCAATTTACTTAAAATCGGGCGAAAATATATATGGAAGCTCTATCCAAATATATCGAAGGATATATAGGGACTTTGGTGCACCATTTACATGAAATCGGACGAAACTATATCTGAATCTGGGCCGATTTTCTCGAAACTGGGCAGACATCATTCTAGGCTCAATTCCTGCAAATCGAAAGATATATAGGGACTTTGGGGCACCATTAACATGAAATCGGACGAAACTATATATGGGAGCTATATCTAAATCTGGACCGATTTTCGCGAAACTGGGCAGACATCATTCTAGCCTCAATTCAGTACGTTATGCCAAATTTCATGCAAATCGAAAGATATATAAGGACTTTGGTACACCATTTACCTTAAATCGGAGGAAGATATACGGGAGCTATATCTAAATCTGAACCGATTTTCACGAAACTTTGCACACATCATTCTAGACTTAATTCAGTGCGCTATGCCAAATTTCGTGCAAATCGAAAGATATATAGGGACTTTGGTACGCCATTTACCAAAAATCGGCCGAAACTATATATGGGAGCTATATCTAAATCTGAACCGATTTTCACGAAACTTGGCACACATCTTTCGTGGCTTAATTCAGTACGCTATGCCAAATTTCGTGCAAATCGAAAGATTTTCAGGGTCTAAAGTCCGTAAATCGGGCGAAACTATATATGGGAGCTATATATAAATCTGAACCGATTTTCACGAAACTTGGCACACATCTTTCGTGGCTCAATTCAGTACGCTATGCCGAATTTCGTGCAAATCGAAAGATTTTCAGGGTCTAAAGTCCGTAAATCGGGCAAAAATATATATGGGAGCTATATCTAAATCTGAACCGATTTTTCCCAATTTCAATAGGGTTCGTCCTTGGGCCAAACAAATGAGCTTTGCCAAATTTCATCCAAATCGGATCATAAATGCGACCTGTACTTTGTTTACAATTTAACATGGACAGACGGACAGACGGACGGACGGACATGCATAAATCGATTCAGAAAGTGATTCTATGCATATTCTCAAAAGGAACCATGGGTCTATCTCGATTATTTTTGCCTGTTACAAACATATGCACAAAGACATAATACCCTGTACCACAGTGTGGTGAAGGGTATAAATAGAACCCCTATATTTTAGTCCGATTTAAGGTAAATGGGACACAAAAGTCCATATATATCTTTAGGTTTGCACGAATTTTGGTGTAGAACACTAAATTGATTGAGAATGATGGGTGCTAAGTTTTGTGAAATCTTGTCTTGAAATCGGTTCAGATTTACATATAGCTCCTATATATACTTTAAACTAAACACTTAGTCTCATTTAACATTTAAATATTTGAAATGAACGGTAAACTATGTTAATTTTTTTGTAAATAGTACCAGATATCACTACATTCTTATATAACCAATATTAGGGAAGAATATTGCTTCTCACAAGTAGTATCTAAGCTCTATCTAATTTCAATAAAAACACTCCGAATCCGACTTTCATTCGTTTAGCGGATACTGAAAGCTTTAGATCGTTAACCACGCCTTCCCAAGTTGATGGACACAGGTCATAAGCAGATAGTAGTTCCTAAACAAGGAGTAAAAACATTATTTTAAATCTTGTTGTTTCGGATGAAGCCATACCAGCTCCGCTCACGAGTTGCATTATTGACGCCCAACGTGAAGCCTGCTGCATTGACACCCAAAATGGAGCCTGCTTTATTGGTACCCAACGTAGAGCTGTTTGAAATTTTATTTTGCAATAAAATTTTGATGACATCTAGAAGGTAATTTCTGGTCAGAACTTATTACATGAGCCTTCCTATTTCCTACTAATTATATTTCTATTATAAAAAAAATCCAACAACTTTAATTTCATTTTTTGTTATTTTTGCCAAAAAATATAATTTCACAATAGCATTATAAGGATTTACATTCCATATCTTCATATTTTTTAATAAAAAATACTTTTTCTCAATTTTCCATCCAAATCCTGCAAACTTTTCTTACTTAACACTTTGTAAATGATGAACCACCCACCGCCCGCCCACACAAAATGAAAGCAACGAACTTGATTATCGAAGAGGAATGAAAATGATTGAAATGTAAAGGGCAAACAAACAAAAAAATAAATATAACAATTTCAAATAGCAGATGATTTATTTTTAATAAAGTTCAACACCCGCCACCCACCTCCACCCGGTCACCCACTCAAACCACAAGCCATTGCCAAGTAGAATAAACAGTTGTAGCAGGAAAAGCAGCATGAATGAGCAAATATTTGTAAAATGCTAATGATAATTCCACAATGGACAACGGATGAATGATTGGTTGGTCTGTCCGTTGGACGTTTGGACATTTTTGCTGGAGTTGCAATTCTCTGTGTCCTTCTTTCATCAATATTCTTTCTTGATGTAATGGCAATGTTTTTTTGTTTTCTTTCATCCCCACAGGCCATCGTTGGTTTATTTACACATTTTAACGAAAGCAAAAATAAATCCAGGATTTTACAATTCTATATATCCTTGTTAAGATGCCCTACTGTATTGTAATAAGGAAGGCATTAATGACAGTTGTTAACGAGTTTCGTTAAAAGGAGGGAATTGTTTTAAGTGTTTAAGTGCTGGGTAAATATTAACTGATTTTTATATATGCGGAGGTGTTCTTCAGTTTCATGAAGGGTAAGAATTTTAAAACAAATATTGAATTGTAACCAATATAAGTGTTTCAGGCCCCACAATGAAATGTGACAGTCCTCAAGCTGTGTGTAATTGCTTTATTTTCTGGCATTTTTTTTATTTTTTAAAAGAAAATTATACAAAAGGAATAATAACGTTCGGACAGGTTCGGATGGACCTAACTTTTAACCCTCCGCCATGTAGTTGGACATCCAAATATCTAAAATAGATAGTGACTTCTATATGGAGGACATACCAAGGTACAGGAAATCAGTTTAAAAAATTGAATTAGAATCTTGAAAATACCAAAAATGGATAGCGATCTTTGTATGGGGGCTATATAGAAACAGGGTCTTATACTCTAAATATTCCGTAAATAGTTGGTTCCCGGAATACCACTTAGTATTGCTAAAACAGACTGATTTGAGAAAATGTCTCTAGGATCATCAAAACCTCATATTGGGGATGTTGCCTTATATGGAAGCTTATCATAGGAATATTTTTTTAGAGCGTGAAGACCTATATAGGCATGATTTTTTAAAGAATTATTTTTTGCGGACTTGTATAGGAGTGGTTTTTCAAGGAATTATTTTTAGCAGAGCTATATAGGCATGGTTTTCAAAGATTTTTTTTTTTTTTGCAGAGCTACATAAGCGTGGTTTTTCAAATAATTATTTTTTGCAAAGCTATATCGGCATGGTTTTTCAAAAATATATTTTTTGCAGAGCTATGTAGGCGTGGTTTTTCAAGGAATTATTTTTTGCAGAGCTACATGGGCGTGGTTTTTCAAGGAATTATTTTTTGCAAAGCTATATGGGCGTGGTTTTTTAAGGAATTATTTTTTGCAGAGCTATATGAGCGTGGTTTTTAAAAGAATTATTTTTTTGGAGAGCGTGGGTTTTCAAAGGATTTTTTGCTGAGCTATATGGGCGTGTTTTTTTTTTTTTTTTGAAAGAATTATTATGTTTTCCAAAGATATATATTTTTTGCACAAAATTTGGCATAGGGTAAAGAATTATTTTTTGCAGATCTATATAGGCTTGTTTTACGAAGAATTATTTTTTGCAGATCTCTATAGGCATGTTTTTTTTTTGGAAAGTATTGTAGATATATGTGCGTGTATGGTGAATTACAGGGCAGATATAGATAAGATATATATATTCTGATTTTATGTAAATGGTGCACCAAAGTTCGATTGCATAGTGTTCTAAATTGAGTCTAGAATGGCGTGTGTCAAGTTTCGAAAAAAATCGGGTCAGATTTAGATATAGCTTCCATATATATATATATTCTCGCCCGATTTAAGATAAATGGGACACGAAAGCCCCTATATATGTTTCGATTTGCACGACCAACCTTTCCTTTAAATTAGAAAATTTAATAATAATATTTTTCTTGTCTTCTTCTTCGTCATATTTTATGTATTTCAATGCGGCACTTCTCCATCCAGCAATGAAACTTCGAAAAAAAGAAAAAACATTACGGCAGAAGGATCATAAGTATACTTATACTTCATCATAAGTTAATAGTTATTATGCACATGTGGTCAAAAGCAAAGCCATTAGAGACAGATGGTGCAAATGTTCACACACCTACGGACATCCCAACACCGAAAACCCAAAACACGAACAGGCAAAAAAGACACACACAAATTTCCAAGAAGTTCTACAGGAATACGTAACAGCCGGCCAAAAGAAAATGAAATGCTGTCGACCAACAAAAAAGAGGCAAAAAAGGAGTGTAATTTATATCAAAATCACCTAACCACAGCTGCATGTAACTAAGAATCTATTGAAGTTTTCCATCTTATTCACTATGCACAAGAGGTGCAGAAAATGACAGAGAGGGCTAGGCCATGGAACCTATACTAAGACGTGAACTGGCACATAATACATAGTTTGGTGAATTTTTAGGGCAACAAAGCTAACTATGGAGCATTCTAACTTCCAAAAAACAAAACCTACTTAAGTATGGCGTAGTGGTTGCTTGGAAGGTTCTTTTATTTTTTCCACGCTCACACTCTATTCCCCAGAGCAGTGAACAGTTTATGTGTTGTTGCATTTCTTTATGGTTCTCAGTTGCAAAAATATATATATATTTTATGCCCAGAAGTTCGCCACAGCCAAAGAAAATCGACGTCAACATCAGTCTAGCTTGATTTTTTGTTTCTGCTCCGCTTTTTTTCTTTTCTTATCAGCAGCAACATCAAATTCTGCTGCTGCTGGTACTCGTGGTGTTGCTGTTCCCCAAACTCCATCAACACCGGCTGCATTATGTTATGGAAAAGAATTCCTGTGTATTGCATGTTAAACATGCTAAGGGACTTAATACCCTGCCATAGCTGTAGCATATTTTATAACTCCGACAGGGAGTCAAGAGAAGAAACACATTTTGCATGTTAGAGACCAAAGAAGAAGCTCATTGGAAGCAAAGCAGCGAAAGAGGCAACGAAAAACGTAGCCGAAGAAAATTTATGTGCCAACAGATAATTGCCTGCATCCGCAGTCAAAATACTGCAATATTTTTCGCTTAACATTTCTTAACAGAGATACAGATCCTGAAATTCTTCATAAACACTGCAAACTGCAGCAATCTCTTCAGCAAGACATTGCCATAATATTACGAAGTTTAAGGATGATGCCTTAAAGTGTTCTAATGAGCGTAGTAAATAATTTTCTTACAGTTATGAGAGTTGCTCGCTTTTTTGCTATTAGTTAAAAGGCAACCCACGATTACCTGTGTGTTAGTGTGTTAATAATATGGCAGCTAACATGCAAACTAGAAATGGACCACGCCTTTAATAAAATGCCAAAGTCGTGGTGTTAGATAAGAAGAAACAGTGGGAAATGTAGGGAAGGCTAAAGGCCCCAATGGTTTTTGTAATAGAAGGCCTTCATATAGACCACCACAGAGACTTCTCATAGAAAATATCTTATAGAAGTCCATGATTGGAGTTTTAAATATATCATATGAATATTTTTTGTTACATTAGCGTGGATTTTTTGATTATTTGTATAAGTCCTTTTGGTCTTCTACGCCCTATATTAAAACATCTGTTTGTGTTGTATAAAAAAGATCTCATGGTCTAAATTGACCTTTTGGCCTTAAAGAAACAGATTTTAGATATTCCATGGGAATACATCTACTATTTTTATACCCTTCACCACACTGTGGTACAGGGTATTATGTATTTGTGCATGTGTTTGTAACAGGCAAAAATAATCGAGATAGACCCATCTTTACTATTGATAATATGCATAGAATCACTTTCTGAGTCGATTTATGCATGTCCGTCCGTCCGTCTTTCCATGTTAAATTGTAAACAAAGTACAGGTCGTATTTATGATCCGAATTGGATGAAATTTGGCACAGTTCATTTTTTTGGCCCAAGGACGAACCCTGTTGAAATTGGGAAAAATCGGTCAAGACTTAGATATAGCTTCCATATATATTTTCGTCCGATTTAAGGTAAATGTGGTACCAAAGTCCCTAAATATCTTTCGATTTGCACGAAATTTGGTACAGCCTACTGAATAAGGTCTAGAATGATGTGTACCAAGTTTTGTGAAAATCGATTCAGATTTAGATATAGCTCCCATATATATTTTCGTCCGATTTTATGTAAATGGTGTACCAAAGACCTTATATATTCTTGGATTTGCACGAAATTTGGCACATCGTACTGAATTAAGTCTAGAATGATGTGTGCAAAGTTTCGTAAAAATCGGTTAAGATTTAGATATTGCTCGCATATATATTTTCGTCCGATTTTATGTAAATGGTGCACCAATGTCCCTATGTATCATTCGATTTGCACGAATTTTGGCATAGCGTACTGAATTGAGTCTAGAATGATGTGTGCAAAGTTTTGTAAAAATCGGTTCAGGGAGCTATATCTAAAGCTCCCATATATATTTTCGTCCGATTTTATGTAAATGGTACACAAAACATACTATATATTCTTCGATTTGCATAAAATTTGGATTTATAATTATATGAAGAACTCAAAATGTGGCCGAATGCCCAAAACATACAAAAATAAGTGTAAACTAACATGTTGCAAGTTTGGATGAAATCGGTTTCAATTTCGATATCTTGCTTTAAATTTATTTACAAAATGTTGTCCCATTGTAAGAATCAACTCTATATCTGACCTAAATTTCGTATAGGTTGCAGAATGACATGTTTAATTTCATGTTAATTGTCCTTCAAAAAATGCAACGTCTGTTAGGATTCCATCTGATGAATATACCTAAAGTGGTGAAGGGTATCATATAGTCGGCCTCGTCCGACTTAACTACTTTCCTTACTGGTTTTTTAAAAATATTATTTGTTATATGAGCGAGATTTTTTCAAAATTTTTATAAGTATTTTTTATTTTAAATTTTTTTTTGGGGGGTAAGGCTCGGTATTTTATTAAAATAACAAAGTGTTATTCAAACTTGGATTTTTAAAAAATATGTTTTAAGATTGTGATGTATGCGTTGACTTTTTAAAAATGATATATATTTAGAGCGGTTTTCGAAGGTTGGATTTAAAAAATATATTTTTTGAAATATAATATAATGTTATACAACTGAAATTTTTTTATAAAATAATTTTAAAAAAATATATTTTTGTTAAACACCTGTTTTACTTCTATAAGAAGTTTTTATATTCTGAACTGACCTTAAAGGAAACAGATTTTCATGAGAATACCTCCACTTTTTATTAAATTCACGAACACTTTATAAACTTCAAAATTTAATTTCCATTCCACTGTACAAATTGTTCGTGAAATGTGACATAACTTTAGTGCGTGTTTGCGTGGTCGTCATGATATCCGAACCGTAAGAAAAACCAATCACAACATAAATAAAATACTATCAGATTTCGTTGGAAAAAAATAATACACCAAACTTACCAATATTTGGTTTTAAGAATTATAACAACAACAACGACTACCAGAACAAACAGAAGGTATCAACAACAACTCATGAAATATGAAAAGACTTCAAAGTTAGACCTGCAACTAATGGTGATGCTGTTGAGTGGTGGACACCATCCGCCACCACCTTTCATAGGTTACTAGGCAAAATGTAATTTAACAAATGTTCTCTATAAATCTTGGCTAATGTCCTATTCTCGCTATGTTTATGAATGTGTGTGCGTTGTTCGAAGACAATTTGCTACATGAAACGATAGACCATAACGGCCTTAAGTACTTGCAACATAGAAATTTATGTTTTTCGTTGCTTTGTTGGTTGAACATTCCGCAACAACACGCGTCAGAATAGAACAGAAGAGCAAGAAGAAGAAGAAGAAAAAAATGTTCATCACTTTGCCTTTAGGCTTAGAATTTACTTTTAATCACAAAACTGAGATATTAGGTGGCAAACATACTTGCTAAGATACCATAATTGCTGTTGATTATAAATGAAGATACCTAATGTGCCATGGAGAAGAAGTAGAAGCAATGAAATTTGCCCACACACACAGAGATGGGCACATGCAGCCACACGCAATTGTTTAGCTACCAGACATGCCCTTCACAGCCGTATCTAAATAAAAGATGTTGGTTTTTTTCTATTTTATTTTCTTTTACTTTTTGTTGTTTTTATTTATTTGTTTCTTGTTTTTGTTGTTTTGATTTCCTACCATCAGACAACCAACCAACCCAGCCAAGAGTGTTTTATTTCATTCAGAGGTTAATTCATCTTTTGTCTGGTCCCGACACCCCATCGTTGATGTGATGAACAAGTCTAGGGCAAGATGAAAAAAAAAAAACACATCACACACATACTCGTACATACCAAAATCATAATGAAGAACACATTGAGTAAGTGAAAGGCAACAGAGTTAAGGGTCGAACAAACAGCACAGAATTTCTTGGCCTATAATGTGTGGCCTATGGTTTTGGTCTGGCCCATTGTGGCATGTTTCAATGTGAGTGCGAATGTGTTGGAATGTGTTTATGTTTAGTTTAGAACAAGTGTCATAAATGGCATATGTGTAAATAGAAGGAAAATGAAAAGGGAAAATGGAAAGTGGAAGGAGCTTCCACGGAAGATTAACAACTGTTAAGGATTTTATGGGCATACCAAAGGACATACTTTTTAAGCAGGACCAAGAATGCTGGGTGGTGAATGCCTTATGACCATAATTAAAATCAAAACAATTATTAGAAACATTATTAAAAAAAATAAAACAAAGTTGTATGTAGTAATTTTTTAATTTCTTTAAAAAATCGGAATTTTAGACATATTAAAGTTTTTTATTATTATTTTGTAATTCGATTACTATTTGATTTTTTTTTTTTTTTTGTAAATGTTAAATGGAATCTCCCATATGCAAAATGTTAATGTTTTCGTCGTTCTTCTTTTGCTTATTTGTTAGTAGTTTATATATAAAAATTTTTTTTTTTTTTTTTTGCTCTGCTATATTGAAATTGTTTATTTAATGATGATGCTGTTGATCGCATCGCAGCAGATAAATAGTTTTAAATTAAAGATAAAAATAATTATGCGGGCTATTTCTGTTTCTAATGTGTTAAATGATTTAAAATCTATGAGGTGTGAATGGATTAGCCATCGAACACAGTGTGTTATAAATACATACATACAGAAGATATATTAATGAGACATAAGGAAACAAATTAGTTAGATGAGTGTTGTAGATGGCTTATGGTGTTAGAAATTGAAAATAAATAACAGTATTCGAATCATTAGCAAATAATTAAATTTAATGACATTAATTTTTCACAATTAAATTCAAGAAAAAAATTTGGAGAAGTGATAACAGATAATCGTATCCATTAAGCAAACTAGCGTACTTTCTAAGGAATTAATTTAAAAAAATAACAAAACAAGTAAACACGTTGATAAGTTCTGCAGGGTCGAAATGTTTATACTATCCACCATTGAAAATGCTTACAATCGATCTGGAGCTACGCTATATTAAATTATTGCCAGTAGAAACGAAATAACCAAAAACAAGCACGAGTGACCTTTGCTACAGGTCCAGGCGAAATACCAAATATATCCCACTTCTTAATGCCCAAATATAGTCACTTCGGTTGGAAAATGTGCTGATACTCAAAGATCGATCGACATTTATAATATTTTTACACCCAATGAGAGCCCAAACTATAAAAATTTAAATCCTCAAAATTCTGAATAAAGGGGGCTGTACCAAAATTATATAGTGACTGTCCAAAAACTTGCACAAATATTCATAATTCCTGAACGGGAGAATTGGTACCTTTTTTTTGTTTTTTTGAAAAATGCGATCTTGCTGATTCCAAAGCCTTTTATAAGATTGGGACAGATGAGCCTCAAAACAAACCAGCAATGAACCTCGAAGGTCATGGAAGTCGAAGAAGCACAGCGAAGCAAATGTTCGCCTGTTTCTTCAACTGGACACTGATACCGGTACACTACAATCGGTTTGCTTGATGTATGGTGATTTTTTTTTAAATGAACTATACCTAATCAGCTCATGTTTTTTGACTCACAAAAAGCGGAGGATTTATAGGTAATTTGCCGTAGAACTGTGGCACCCAATTGTTTACTTATTTCCGCTCATCGAGAAAAAATGCGCTGTCAATTTTTTTTCCGCAGAAGATTCTGTAAAAGCGTTCAAAATCATGTATTCAAGGAGAATCAATCTATCTTCCACGTCGGCTCAAACGAGCGCATTTTTGACTGGTACAAAGCGTGGGATTAATGGGCCATCCGCTGTAGAGCCCTTAGTTGCTGCCCAATGTTTTATCTTTATTTCCTCTAATCGAGATGCCAACAATTTCTGTCTCCAGAAAATGTACTTGAAGAGATGAACAATGTAGGACCTTTCTGAGTGTTACACCATAATTTGGAAAAACGAAAAAGAGAATTAGAATCAATGTGCGCTCCGACAATGCATGCTCTCCAAAAGGGGCTTAAATCAACGCCTTTTTGATCGACCTAACCGTTAAATAGATGGGTCATTGCCAAAAGGGGTGCCTCCAACGGAGTTTGAAAATAACTTCGACTATTGATTTGAGTGCATGGAAAAGTGTATAAATTCTGGAGGATTTATACCTGGTATATAAACATTTCATGTAACTTGAGTTTTTCCAAGTTAAATTATATCCGTATTTAAAAAAAAATAATGTTTTATCTTTAAAATCTATTGCCTCTAACATTCAGTTTCGACCTTTAAAACATATTTCCATTAATACTAACTATTAAAAATTATACACCTTTCTGACAAAAGGTTAATTCCCTGATTAAAAATAAAGTTTAGGAAAATTTTCCATCAATCTACTACGGAAAAACTTGTCATAATCTTTTCCCAATCAGCTAAGTTATTTTCCAATGAAAAGATAAAGTTTTTTTTCGAACAACATAACTTTTTTCCTATGCAAGCATTTTTTTGTTGCTGCCTTCGCCTGTTATTATTCAAATGCGAAAAATTACTGCCCTCAACAACAATAAGCCAAAATAGTAGAGGAGTAAAGTAAAAAAGTTGTTGTCCTATAATATTTTACACCACACAGTACACACACACAAATATTTACCGTACAACAACATCAGCAACTAAGAAGTGCAAACGTGCCATCAACTCAAGGATAAGCGAAGTTTTGCACAAAATGTTTTTTTCTTCTATCCAACACACCACAATACTAGACATTGAACTATAAAACTAATAACAAAAATATGAGTATTGTTTGTTGTTGGTGGTGGGGTGTTATGGAGGGCATTCATATATACTCAATGTGTATAATGTTGATCATGAAAAAGTTCAAGTAGAAAAAATTGCAAAAATATTGTAACTTTATCTTAGTGTTTGTTTTTCCTGTGTGTGTGTGTGCTCCTGTGGGTTTTTAAACAAATACTACATTTTGATAGAGGGCAAAGGAAACAAATAATTCTAGGAGGAAAAAAAACAAAAAATAACAACAAAGTTATTGTAAGGAACTTTGTTGTTGCTGCTGTTGTCTATTTGTATGCAACGATGAGGATTGGCGTAATCCTTCTTTAGATTTATCTCATCTTATTTTTTCGTTCGCCACCTCCCCAGCTCTCTGTCTTGCAGTTACGACGACTAAAAAGTGCTATTTTATGTAAATGGACCTTTTATGAGTTTAACTTAATGCCACTGAAAGAAGAGCGGAAGGGAAAGGCAAATAAGAACAACAACATCGACAGCAACATAGATATGCTAAAGAAATGGTTGGCAATGACATTTTCAAAACGCTACAGGGGATCGGGTAAAAATTATGTGGGACAAAATTTTAAATTTTGTTTCCCTTTTTGGATGATAGGACATCAAAGCGTAACTGTAGAAAAATTTCAAGGCAATTCGAGGCTCCATTTATCGATAATAGGGTACTTAGAAACTCTACGGAAAAAAACACAACAACAACTAATATTCAAATACGTGAGAAATGCCTGATTGGTGGTTATAGCGTAAGAGTTTATTTAAGTTGTTTCACTGTTTCAATGTCGAATATTTATATGCCAATGTAAAGTTACACTTTATTTTTATGAGGTGGTTGTGGTGGTGGGCACAAAATATCAACAACAACAGCAACACAATCACTTACTGTCCAAAGAAACAAAACAGAGACTGAGTAATGCTGTTGTCTTATATTTCCAATCAAGAAGAACACTTTGATGCTGTTCTCAAGTTTTTTTTAGGGAAATTTTTTGATGGTTTGTCATTATAATAAAGATTATTTGATTATGACCTTAGCACACAGCATCAGATCACGCTCGCTCGTTTCTACTCAACCGGTCAAATATTAACAATGATAATCAAATTTTATGGAAAATATAAGTTTATTGATTTTGGGTATTTTTTTACGCCCTGCACTACGTGAGTGGTCATATTAATTTTTTATATTTAATCTTTTTGATCAAATTTTAGGTGACAACTTCGTAAATTTTATAGCTTTTCACAAAGAAAAGAAAACATAACAAGATTGAAAATAATACCAGCAACACCAATTTTCATAACTCATAAAATTTAAGTTACATAAATTATATAATGATTTTGTGTTTAGTGTTTTTCCGATAATTGCTGTGGTCAACGTAGCTGGTGTTGAAACTTCGATGATGCAGAACAATTTGTATTGACTTTTTAGTTAATACAACTTGTTTCCACTTCAGTTTTTCCATTAAAAAACAACAAATCAAATAATGCAAAGTTAGTTTCCCAAAGTTATCGTGATCAGATTGTTAGGAGATTGAGGGGAAGGGGAAATAATTATGATGTACTTAGTGCAAACAGTGTGCAATACACTGAGAGAAATTGTGTGTACAAATATTTTGCACGTAGTACTTGATGTGAACGGCAATTTGATATTGAGAGTTTACGGAATGTTTTGTCTTTTATCAATGGAGGATTAAGGAGATGATTGTTGTTTTCTTAGTGAGCAGCACAGATATGAAGTGAGAGATTTTATACACTTAACCAAGTCCTGCGTCTATAAACGATTTACAGTCAAATGGTATGGTGTCCATAAAATAGGCGATTTTTTAAAAATGTTCTTCATACAAATTATGTTCCCAAACTCAGACTAAATTCAAAAGTAAGTATTGTCGGGCCACTCTTTTAAACATTTTGAATATAAATAAACGAGGTTCATGATTTCAACTAACTTTGCGCATCGTAATATTTACATAAAATCTAATCCAAATTTGAGGGTGGAGCTTATCGGTCCACATATGTTGCAATATAACAAATTGGATAGGATCCACTCCACTTTTGGTATGTTGCAAGTTTTAACCGCATTGTTTCCAACCGAAGTGACTGCAACTGCAACATCTTGGCGCATAACACATATTTATGCAAAAAAAAAAATCATTGATATATTTAAATTTTTTAAGATACATCCCATACCAAGGACTCTCCACATTTTCGGTATTTTGGAAAGGTTTCGTCTGCATTTTTGCATAGAAGGCGTTGTATATTTAATTTTCCGAAAATGTAACGACAGCCAATGGAGCGGCCAAATAGATGGTAGTTATAAACGATAATAAATAAAACCTTTGAGACGACTGTCAATGGACCGGCCACATAGGTCGAAATGAAGTAAAACGGTAAACATTCTTTGGTACCTTGGATACCGTCGTTTTAACCGATATGTCGCTGAATGCATTGATTTCTACTGTAGGTCGCTTTTTAAATATCCTCCCATTTAACGGATTCACTTCATTCTCTGTATGTTGAAGTTTCTACCACAGTGTAACATCCATATGGCTTTTAAACCAATACAGAAAGAGTCAGACCCAGATGTTTCAGATGTTGATATACCCTCCATGGAAATTTTCGGTACACATACAAACAAATTCGTTAAAGGGGAATATTTGTTAAGCTGAGTTTAAATCGGTATATATTACTATAGGTTAAAATAAAAATTCTTAGAGGCACCCAAAGTGGAAAATAGCCGTAGGTCTTTTGTAATTTTTTTCGTTTTTTTATGCTTCTAGAATCCATATTCACTTTATTTTTCTTTTTTCGTAATTCCAACATATTCCTCAGTGTACAATTTTCAAAATATTATTTTCCAATACATGACCATCCACCAGCATTTAACGTTTACAGCGGATCTGTGTGGTAGGTAGGTTGCAATTGTTGTACCAAAAGGTATTCGTCTGGTAAAGTAGAGAAATAATGTAGTGATTTTTAACGCCTTGTTTTCCAAATGCAATTTACATGGCAACGGCAGCAGCATCAACATTAACATCAACGTTTTGGCTGACAGCCTAGCTGACTAGTTGATTGTTGCTTCGCGTTTGGACTGACTCAAAACAGGTTACTGTTCACATGCAGTCACCATAAAATCGAACATTTTATTGTTTATGTCATTAGAGTTTAAATGTTTCTCCATGTCTATTTGGTGCATTTAACAACCAGAAATTAATTTATCCCTCTCTGCACTACGGACTGAGGTTAGAAACAAAAAACAACAACGCAAAAAAGCATCATAAATGTTAATTATGACAAAAAAATATGCACACACAACGATAATTTTTATGATTTTTTAATAAATATTTGTTAATTGTTAGACAGAGTGTATTTTGCTTGGTGGGGAAGGTGGTGAGTATTATTAAAAAATATATATTCAAATTGTATGGAATTCCAATAAAAAAAAAGAAATTCCATTGACAGCAGTCGACGACACATTAGAATTTTAATATGCCACATTAAATAGATTTGTTTTTAAAAATTGGAAAAAATGAGAGAAAGAAATATAGCTTAGCATTTAAATTGAACAGATTTTTATTATGGAATTGTGAAATTTTTAAAGAAAGAGAATTTCGAATGATCGAATTGCAATGAAAAGGAAAGCCTGAGTGTTACTGCATACACACCATTATGTGGAACATTTCACAGTTGGTTAAGTGGCTCATCAGGCATATTGGATTGGTATTTTTTTTAAATTCATATACAAAAATATTCCAATCGCATAATTTTGTTTTGTGTTTTAACAATATTTTCCTCCAAATAATTTGTTTTTCCTATTTAATCATACTAATTATATTTTTTTTCTAATGCAAAAAAATTTAATAGAAACCTCTATCAGTTTGTTAATGAAAATGTCAGCCATTTTTGTTTATGTGTATGTGTGAAGAATTCAGTTGAATTGTGGTAATATTGCAATGCTTTTGCTCCATTTATACATGACTGGTTAAGCTAATTAAAGTAAATAAATGATAACGAAAAGTTTTTTTTGTTTTTGGCAATCAGATAAAATTTGTAACACAAAATGAAATAATGATTGCCATTATGAAGCAGAAAATCAAGAAAAAAATGCTATAGATAAAATAATAATAATAATAATGAAAGGAATGTGCAAACATAAGCTTTGCCAAAAATGACTGACGACCAAAAAATTAATTGAAAAGAAAAACTGATTTAATTAGAAATAAATTATTAAGCAGAACAAATTACAGAATATTTTTTGTAACGATGTTAGATAAATTCTTAAGAAATGTTGTTATATTCGATAAGTAGTGAATTTGCGAAAAATTTATGAAATTCCAAAATAAAAAAAATAACTGTCGTGAATTTTCACTTGAAATTTTTGAAATTAGAATTGTAGAGAATTAAACTCATATTAGAAATAAATTATTAAGCAGAACAAATTACAGAATATTTTTTGTGAAAGTAAGAAATGTTGTAATATTCCATAAGTAGTGAATTTGCAAAAAAATAATTAAAAAAATAATAAAGTTATGACGAGTTTAAATTCATGAACAGGATCATCCATATCCATTCGTCCCATTTTTAATGACATAATGATATATATATATATATATGTATTATAACTAAGTCTATGGAAGACCTCTGATGTCTGACGTCCTTTACAAATATAACCGATTTTAATGCAAAAAACCACAATATTAAAAAATAATATAAACCATTATAATTCACAGTCAATATGTCCTGTCAGCTTTAAAAAAAATTCACACAACAACAAAATAACCTTAAACAAATAAAAATGTTTATTTATCATTATCTCGTTATTGTTTACAAATCTATGTTTGAACATCAAATCTACACATGTTATTGAGGACAAATCATTATAAATGGTCAAATGAAACTGATTGATGACAGCATATGTGTCATTTATCACAATATTAAGGTCAAAATAATAAATAAATAAAAAAGGTGGCAGGACAAAATGCAAAGGAAAAACTAACCACACCATCAACTCATTTCATCAATAAAGAGATAACTAGATAAAAACAGAGTGAGTTAAAGGGAGAGAAGCAACACAAAATAGATTTATTACTATTGTTTTACTTTTTTGGCTATCATTACGAATAGCTTACTGTTCATTAGCCAAATGTTTAACAAATGCCAATGTTAAAAGGAAAACCACGTGACCCCCTCTCAACAAGGATATCAGTCGAAAAGAAAAACAGACAGACGTCAGTCAAACCAAAAAAAGCTGAACGACAAAACAATATCCGAAATACGGCTAATCAAAGAAACAGCTGATGAAATCCACCATTATCAGCACCATTGGTGAAGGAAACGAAACGGAAAAAGAAATGGAAACAGTCAAATTTCAGTTTTTTGTCATTATCTTTCAAGTCAAGACCAAGGATATTTGGGGGATTTTCATTTTGTGCTTTCAGTTAGCATCTCGGTGTTTTTTTTTTTTTTTTTTTTTTGTGGGAGGTAATACAAAACCAATGTGATTAATTATGGCTAATCAAGGCATCGAGCACAAGCAGAAAACTCCATGAGCTTGAATAAAGTGTATAAGAAGTACGAAAATTGTTCCCTTTTACATTTCAAACAAAACACAGATGAACTTAACATTGACAAGAAAATAAATTGATTTCGCCTAAAGTCTTTTCAAGGAGTAAGCTCAATGCACAAACACACACACACAGAAATACAGATGAATATTTCTTGAATGCGGAGTTAGACTGCTAAGTGTACTGGTTATGGGAATGATTGTAAGAAAATGTATGTTTGATGGAATTTTTCCCAGGAAAAGGGTTATGATAATTACATTTCAAGGTTGCTGGGGAAAAAGAGATTGACGCTCAGGTTGGGAAACTGGGCTAGGAACTGAAACATAGAAAATTAAGCAGGATCTTTGTGTGGGGGGCTATTTTGAAGAAGAACTCATATTTAAAATTTATTTGTCCGGAATCCAGAATGGCAAATTCCACTGTTAGGGAAATAAAAATATAGGAAATTTAAATACCGAAAATGTGGTATGGGATACATAGCTTTCATATCCCATTTTTCGGACACATGGACTTCGATCAATGTTTGCAAATATATTTCTCACTCTTCAAGAAACCGTACTTGCGAGTTACAGCCAATTAGATGAGAAAATGCGGCTAAAACCTTCGAAATACCTAAAATGGGGCGGTACCGTGGCCCGATATTCATGTCTGATAGTCCTTTGAAAAAATCTTTTAAATTTACAATTTTTGAAAAATGCCCTTAAAAATACCACGCTTCTTATAGTCTTTGTCAAAATATTCTAAAAACAATAGCTCTTTTAGCTTCGAACAAATATCTTTTTTTAATATACGCTTTGGTTCTTTGGTAAAATTTTACTTAGAAATGTACGCTGCTGGGAATGACAGCCTTTGAAAAAAATATTCTTTAAAAATCCACGATTATAAGTCTGATTGCATTATTTTTTTTTGTAATTCAGGACTATAAGTCTGATAATCCTTTAAAATATATTCTTTAAAAATCAACGATAGCCCTTAAATATATAAACTTTTACACTTGCTTTAATATCCTTGGAAAAATATTCTATAAAATCCACGCTCCTAACTTTAATAAAAAATATTATTTAAAAATCCACGCTCCTAGCTTTAATATCCTAGGGAAAATATTCTTTAAAATATCAGGCTCCAAATTTAATATCCTTGGAAAAATATTCTTTAGAAATCCACGTTCCTACCTTCGATATTACTTGAAAAAATGTGCTTTAAAAATTCACGCTTCTAGATTCAATATTACTTGAAAAAAATATTCTTCAAAAATCCACGCTTCTAGATTCGATATTGGTTAAAAAATAATCTTAAAAAATCTACGCTTCTAGCTTCGATATTGGTTAAAAAACTAATCTTAAAAAATCCACGCTACTAGCTTCGATATTTTTTGAAAAAATATTCTTTAAAAATCGATATTCCTTGAAAAAATATCCTTTTAAAAATCCAATTTAAATAGCTTCGATATTCCTTATAAAAAATTCTTTAATAAACTACCATCTATCTCCGATAGCTCCTTTAAATATCCTTTAAAAGTCACCGATTTAGCTCCGATAGCAATTCGAAAAGTATTCTATAAAAAATCACTCTTCTTAGTATAGGATTTACAAAAATATCCTTTAAAACTCACTGCTTCTAGCTTCGATGGTCCTTTAAAACACATTCAGTAATAATCCACGATTCCATTTCCTATAGCCCTTGAACATGAATTCTTAAAAAATATACGGCTCTGGGACTGGTAGACATTAAAAACATATTCAATAAAAATGTAAATTGTTAGCTCCTTTAGACCTTAAAAAAATAATATTTAAAAATACTTATTAAATATTTTTTTTTAAACCAACGGAATTTAATTTTTTATGTAGCTCCATCTGAGTATATACAGTTTTGACCAGGGAATTTTATTTATATTTCAAATATTCAAAATTTCCAATATATATATTCAATTTAAATTCAATAACCCTACAGCCAGCCCTGAGAATACATTTTTCCCGCTCCTCCAAGGTAAGCTATGTAAATGGCATTAAATTTCATTACGTTTTATTGTGGCGCATTTTTCAGGCAAATAATGAAAGCTTGAACTTCCCGAGCAAAAAATTCACATAAAGAAACCCAGAAAATGCTTCGAAACCATTAAAATTTTTCAAGCAGACAAAGTGTGTCTTTGCCGTTCTCTTCACCTCCTTCCCCCTGCAAAATATAAGTTACGCAGGAAATGCGTGGCTTTCTTTGTTGGCGAAAAACCAAAGAAATAAATGAATGCGAATTAGGGGTGTTAGTTATTGGAGGTGGGGGTTAAATTTAAATTCTACGCTTACAATCAATGTTTATAAATTTGACAAAAATTACAAAAGGAGAAAGGGTTCTTTGTTCCGAGAAGTAGAAGCAGCAGAGGTATAAAAAATAAAGAAAGATAGATGGATGGATAAAAGAAATTCCTTGAGTAAGGAAAGGGGGGATTGAACATGGCTTTGAAGATTTGTATCCATTCACACAGATTGCCTTTGGCTTATTTGCACAATAAATGGCTTTTGTACTTCTCGTAGTCGTCTTCGTTTACGTTTTACCAACTTCTTATATAAGTTTGGCTATGAATAATGATTGTTTTTTAAATTGACTTTTACTTAGTTGCATTGCTATTGTTTTTGTTGTTCTTTGCTTTTTTGTTTTTCTTTTGGCCCAACACACACACACACACGCACTCAAAATACTGTTACAATGATGATGGAATACTCACACACAGAGAAATCTCTCGATTACAAAGGTAAAGGCCATTGGAGTTTCTTCCTCTTCTTAAATATTGTAAATGAATTTCATTTCATTTCAAGTTAATTTAAATTGTCTAAACAGAAGAAATTCGTTTGCCATTGTGTGTATGTATGTTTGCCTATTGACTGAATTAAGTAATGAAAGCTATTTTTATCAATTGTTATATTTAAAACTTAAGTAATTATAGCAATTTCTAAGATATCAAAGGATAAATAAGAGGGGTGGTGGATGAAGTTAAGATAAAGTGATTTCTATTGTATCCATGTCAGACATGCTACCCATACTGTAACTTGTTAATAGCAGGAATAGGCACAAACAAACAAATAATAATAGTTGATAAAGTCAATGATTTATTTCACCTGTCATGAGACAAATGTTGCAGGGGTCGGTATTAAATAATGAGAGATTATGAATAGTCGAAAATTTTTTTGGCGAATAAAGGAAACAATAGGAATTATGTGTGCTCAGAGAAGATATCTAAGGTATATTTAGGAGGGCTACTATATATATATTTCTAGTCTAGTAATAAAAATTCGAATATTTATTACCCATAGAAAATGGTTTTATTATTATTTTGTTGGTTTTTTGTTTAGTCCATTCAGTTGTGTGTTACAGGGTGTTAAAAATGGAAGTGAACAAAGAGAAAATTCGGTACAATTTACAGTTTTTCTTTGACAAAGGCGAAAATGTAAGCTAAAGTTGTCATTATACCCTTCACCACACTGTGGTACAGGGTATTATGTCTTTGTGCATATGTTTGTAACAGGCAAAAGGAAACGAGATAGAAACATGGTTCCTTTTGAGAATATGCATAGAATCACTTTCTAAGTCGATTTATACATGTTCGTCCGTCTGTCTGTCCATGTTAAATTGTAAAAAAAGTACAGGTTGCATTTATGATTCGAATTGAATGAAATTTGGCACAGCTCATTTATTTGGCCCAAGGACGAACCCTATTGAAATTGGGAAAATCGGTTCAGATTTAGATATATATTTTCGTCCGATTTAATGTAAATTGTTCACCAAAGTCCTAAAATATCTTTCGATTTGCCCGAAATATGGCACAGTGTACTAAATTAAGTCTATAGTGATCTGTGCTAAGTATCATGGAAATCGGTTTCCGATTTATAGCTCCCATACATATTTTCGTCTGAGTTTATGTAAGTGGCGCATCAAAATCTGTATATATCTTTCGATTTACACGAAATTTAGATGGAGTTTAGAATGATGTGTGCTAAGTTTCGTGAAGATCCGTTCAGATTTAGATATAGCTCCCATATATTTTTTCGTTCGATTTAAGGTAAGTCCCTAAATATTTTCCGATTTGCACGAAATTTGGCACAGCCCACCAAACTCCTAATGTTTGTCCGATTAACACGAAATTTTGCACAACGTTTCCATAGTTTCCATATGTATTTCAACCATATGTTGAAACTATGGATACGGCGTACCGAATAGTGTTCATCAATTTTGCTTTAAACCGTATTACATAAATTTGTCCCATGGTACGCAGACGACTTTAAATCATCCTGAATGAAATTAAATTTATCATTTGCTACAGAAAGAAATGAGTATGTTCTTTCGAGGGAACATTGACATACAATTGTAAGGATACATATGTAAAATATACCAAAAGTGGTGAGGGGTATCATATAGTCGGCCCAGTCCGACTTTACGTATTTCCTTACTGGTTTTTTATGTTAACAGGTATGCCGGTCGTCGAAAATGCCGATACAATCCGAGAAATGATCGAACTTGACCGGCATATTAGCAGTCGTAACATCGCCCAGGATCTAAAAATTTAACATAAGACTGTTTTAAACCATTTACAATTTATCAGAAACGGCCAGAATTGCCCAACAGGAGAGGTGTCGTGTTCCACCAGGACAACGCTAGGCCACACACATCTCCAGTGACTAGACAGAAACATCGGGAACTTGGGAAGTTTTATGCATCCGTCCCGACTTGGCAACAAGCGATTATCATATTTTTCTTGGATTGCAAAATTTCTTAAAAATAACAAACTGGTATCTAGGGAGGATTGTGAAAAGCAGCACTTCTATGAGAGGGGCATTATGAAGTTATCTTTAAAATGGCAACAAATCTAAACCAAAGCGGTGCATATTTGGCCCAAATTGGACATTCCGAACTATGTTAAATAAAGTCTTGTAGTTCATATAAAAATAATGGGTTTCTTTTTCCCCAGCCCAATATTTGTCAACTTATTCTCCAGCATGCTCAAACCATGAATCGTATCACTTTTTCCGCTTGAATTACGTCCTGACTCAATAACATTTTGATCCAGCGTGATGACCCATTCCTTGCTCGTTTTTCCAATTAATCCGAAGACTTGAAGCCAAAAAATTATGATGAGCCATTCAGAATTGACCATCCTAATGTGCTTAAGCAGAACAAAAGCAATATGACAAATTTTGCCAAGAAGCAAGTATCCATTTGTCCCGAAGTGTATCTTCAGCGAACCACGTATTGCGCTGTACATCTTCCTAATAAAAATGTTCAATATTGGTTCAATTTTTTAGGGTAAAATCTATAAAAGGAGACTTTAAAATTCTGAATGTTTTGGGAAGTTTGGGATCGGTTTTCACCCATGTATGCTTTACATTAGTATTTTGGGTAAGTATTGGGTAGAAAATCCTCTTGTAAAAAAAATTTTAATATTGGTTACAGTTTTTGGGGTACTTCCCATATAGCAGAACATCCCACATTTTGGTGCTTTGGGGAAGTTTTCTATCCAAATTGCCTGTAATTTAGGATTATCATAAAATAGCAAATCTTTCTACCAAAAATGATCAATATTGGTCAAATTTTTGAGTAGCCTCTATATAACGTTGCCTTTCAACTTTCGGTGTTTTTTTAAGAATGTGCCTATAATTTTATGTATCAGGTTCTCATATTATAGAAAATTTTCTTACCAAAAATTATCAATATTGGTCCAAATTTTTTATATCAGATTCTCATAGGATAGAAAATCTTCCTAAAAAAATTATCAACATTTTGTATGTAGCGCCCATATAGCAGAACATCCGAAATTCAACTACTTGGGCCAGGCTGGGAACGTTTTTCAACCAAAATGGCTGTGTACCCTTCATTATTCGGCATTGTAGGCTCTAATTTGATAGATTGGTTTCTATTGGAGATCAAATCTTCCTAGCAACAATTATCCACGGCATAAACACCAATCGATTTTTGTTATTTGTATTTCCTACCTTATGGCAGAGGGTAGAGACAAACTGAACCACATTTTCTATAGGCAAAGAAAATCTTTGAGTTCGTCTAGATATTGAAAGGACCTCTAGATAGATAGTATGATATGTAAAATGTTCAAAGCAAAAAAAAAAAATTTTTATAATCTCAATACCTAAAAAATAATTAACTTTATTGAACATTCTTTTCACAAATTTTCTTGTGCAAAATTGTGTTTCCTAAAAATATGTTATTTTAATATAATATTAAATTTTCAACATTCATTGCTTTGGTGAATAAATAACATACATAAATATCTTTCACACGCATACACACGTGCATAGATTTTAATACACATGTAATTAAAGTAATATCTTTTCTACGAAAAGAAAATCTTTAGAAAATTACTGAAGTGTTATGTCTTGTGCTGAGAAAAAAAAGAAATAAATAAAAAGACAAAACAAATAGATAATAAAATATTTAGCAGAATTCTTAATATTAAAAAAAAAAGAAATTCATAAATGCCTAAATCCTCAAAAACAAACTAAAGGTTTATTTGATTGGAAACTTGATGACAGTCGAAGTAGATTAAAATGTCTATAAGGAAGAAAAAAATTTAAAAATATTAAAAAATAATAAATAAAAAAATATATATATTTATTAAAATTGGTCAATAGTATTTGGTATTAAATAAAATTAAACAAAAGGCCAGAATTACAAAGAATAAATATTTTATTTAAATTGTCATATGGCATTTAAAATATACCAATTTTATATCAAAAAATCTCAATAATAATTACTGATAGCAGTTTAAACAGTTATTACTTTTTTTTAATTTTCCATTTTCAATATGCATATTTTTTTCTTCCACAAAATTTTTCATGATGAATTTGCTTTATTTTAAAATCACCACATTATTACATTAAAAAAAGCATATCTTTAAATTTTCTTAAGACAAATTCACTGATTTTCCATTTTTGTGCTATCTAAGACATAAGAAACAAGCTAGGACATGTCCTGAAGTGGAGTAAGGTAAAATAAAAATCCCCCATAGCAAATGTTCATTGGTGCGTTAGTTAGTTTTTGGCCAACAATTTTTACTTTAATTAAAAATCGTAAATCATGTGAACACAGATCCTGGTGTTTCGAAGGACGATAATGTCTGGCGAGAAGATTTGTAAGCTGGCTGTTGTTGTTGTTGTGCTGATTTTTCATTTTTAATACAACAGCATATTTTGTTTTAAAAAAATAAATAATCTTCCATACATTATTGTTGTTGTTGGCACTGTTGTACTTCAATATAATAACAGTAGAGGTTGTTGTTGTTGCTGTTGATTACAATAATAAGGCCAACAAGAATAAGTACAAAATATTAAAAGCCATTAACAAAATATGTTGATATATGTTGTGGTCATGGTAGTTTGGCATATAATTTTGGGTTGTTTGGTTGTTGCTTCACTTGTTGGCCCACTTAAGGGCCAGCATTATAACTTATTTAATTTTCTTATATAATGACAATAAATTTATAATGATTTGAGCATATTTTAGATGTTCGAAATTGGCATAGGACGATAAAAATACAAAGGAAAGGGGCAGAGTACATTTGGAAGGACTGTAGGGAGGGTTTTAAAAAATTCTCTTTTATGACGATTACAAACCTTTCAAGTAATAAAATTATTTCCTTAATGATACATTTTTGATAGATGAACTGTGGATTATATTTATACAAATATCCTATCGTCCTCAGTAAGGGGGGGGTTTTTTTCTATGGAAATAAATTTGCTTGTAGTAAAGAGATTTTTATTCTTTACACGTCCTCATAACCAAAATATTTAACAAATATAGATCAACATCTCATATAGTAATGATAATTTTATACTCTAAAAAAAATATTAATCTTCAAAAATGAGGATATTTTTCTATAGAAACAAATCCGAACACATGCAGAATGACATAATACACTGTAGCACACTGTGTAGGGTATAAAAACCGAACATTGACTAATATTTTCGTGACTAAACACATTTCAGGCTATTACTCATTATTTTATCAACATTAACATCATCAGAACCTCACATCATCCAAATCATCGAATAGGCGAAAAAAATCCCTAATACCAAAGTCATAATAAAATAAAGCGAATCTAAGCATCACAACAGAGGAGAAGAGGAACACCAAAAAATAATAATAATGGTCATCCCAAAAAAAACACAACAAATTCTCTTACCGGCAACCACCACGGAAGTGGAGGAGGATGACGACTCATTGTAATATTATTAATATCAACTTGTCGGTGGTTTGGTGATTTTTACATAACAATTTGCCAACGCTCTTCGAAAAAAATACTGAACTGTGTAAAGCCATTAATAAACAATTTTTCTTTCATGGCTATTCAAAATTTCCTTCGAGGGGATATACTCACATGCTGTCCCCCGCCCATAACACGATACGAACATAAAACGAAACATCAATTGTAAGCAATTTAATGTTATGCCATTTATGCAAGGGCACAATTTATTCCAACCAAAAAAATATCTTTTTATCTGCTGTGGTGGCTGTTGCGATATTGCCTACAATTTTCTTATTTTGGGTTTTTTTCTCTTTCATTTTTTTCTTGTTCAAGACTTTACAATGATACGCCAAATATTTCGTGTAGATTGTCCATTGATATTATCCCAAAGTATCTACCATACAATGGTAATTGTTTAGCTTTCCACCCTTAATTTTCGCAAAGTTTAGATTGGTGTAAATTGCCTTAAGTGTCATTTAATTGGAAAATCATATAGCGGCGAAAGACATGGATTTTTTTTTTTGAGGAAATAAAGTATTTTTTAATTGATTTAATGGGGGAAGAAAGTAAACTAAAAGTAATCTATACAAAAATTTAATAAGGAAAAGAAAAAATTTGGCGGCGACTATATGACTATATGATACCCTACACCTATGATTTTTATTCTAAATTATAGTACCATATACCGATTTAAATCGAACCTAACAAATGTGCCCTCTAATGATTTTGGTTGTGTTTGTACACTATCCTATCCATCGAACATAATAAGCTTTTTTGTCGAACCTTTCTATATATGCAGTGACTTCAATCAATCCATAAACCAATAAGGAAAGTAGTAAAGTCGGAGTGGGCCAAATATATGATACCCTTCACCACTTTGGGTATATTCTACATATGTATCCTAACAGACGTCGCCCTTCTGAAGGAACATTGGTATGAAATTGTACGAACTTAAATATGTGATCTTTATCTGTATATAAACCAACTAACATCTTTCGATTCTGCAACATATGCTGAATCTTGTAAATCGATTTAAATCAAATTTGACACACGCCATTCGGCATGCTGCACACTTTAAAATTTAATCTCAATCAGACACCCATTGATTATTTGATGTTCAATTAACATAAATAATTCGAAATTATATATGGAAGATGTGTTATATCTAAATCTGAACCAATTTCAAGGAAACTTGTCGGAGATTAATTAATATTAATTTCAGTACGTTGTGCCAATCGGCCTAGCTATGGGTCTTTAGTGCACCAATTACTTTAAATCGGACGAACATATACACAATTGTGTGCCAATCGGCTAAACCAAATTTCGTGCAAATCGAAAGATATATATAGTTTTTTTGAGCACAACTTTCATTAAATAGGACGAAAATATATATGGGAGCTGTGTCTAAATCTGAACCGATAGGGTTCATCCTTGGGCCAAATAATTGACGTATGCCAAATTTCATCCAATTAGTTGTTTATAATTTAACATCTATAGGCGGACAGACGGACATACATAAATCGATTGTATATTAGTATATTACACAAGGACCAAGAGGCTGGCAGAAGTAGGGACTACAAATTTGTGATTTGTCTCAAAAATTTGTTGTCTAAACACGAAGGATTGAAGGTATAGTTTTGAGAAAAAAAATTAAGATCGTCCTCAAAACTTTTACTTACAACCCCTTCGATCGGTATTGAAGGTCTCGAGGTTTTTATCCTCAGATAAAGCTAAGCACAACATTAATGACACTCGAAAATTGTCGGGACTTTTAATATGGTTGCTATATCAAGACCTGATTTTTTTAGATTTTTTTTCGCGAGGAAGTTTTTTATCCCGGAAAATTAATTAATTTCTTTTAAAATCCTACTCCTCCATCATCTCGCGACTGGGTTTATTGTATAAAGACCACAAACAAACATTAATTTTTTTTAAATCCCCATATCTGTATATTGTCCCCTATTATTATCGATGACATTTCCCCGCAGAAACAAAAAACAACACAAATATTTTGATTAATATGTCAATAGCAGTGTGTTAAACAAATCAGATAAGCGTATGAGCTATAATTATACTCCTATAAAAAAAATATATGAACACATCAATGAACTATGTGTCTGTATGATTGACCCCCCTGAACTATAACTGCCTTAAACAAACAGACTATTATTAAATTTGATTACAGCAGGAAAGCAGGAGAAACACCACCAGCAGAAAAAAGTGAACAATAGGCAGGTTTTTTCATTGTTTTTTTTTCATTATTGAATGAATACTTGTCATTTACAATAACTCCTTGTGATTTATGCATACACAACAAACTCAAACGGACATACACACACATATGGACGTATTCTCACATGCACAGGGAAGTAGAAGTACACACACACAGGGCATACATTGAAAGGAGAAGCCTTAACGCATAAACACTTTATTAACTTACTTGTATATATGGCTCGATTCTCATGACTATACAAATAGATAAGAATAGAAAAAACCCCTCTGCCCCATATACACACAATACTGCAATGACTCAATTAAGGTGTACAATATAGGAAAAAAAACATGCCCATCCCTCATAATTCTATTTGACTTCAACAAATGGCCTTTGGCTATTTTGAGCTACACCAACAGCAGCAACACACTCACAACAATGACCATAGATTTTCTTCTTCTCCAAGCACAACGAGAACAATTTGTGTGTCGCCATAACTCTTGCTAATGTCACATTTGTGCTCATAACCAAGTGACATAAATGACATAGCCATCTATGCCGACATGCCTTCTTCTACAACTCTACAGTTAAACGAAGTGTGTGAGCTTTTATACAAATACCAAATGGCCAGGGGGAGAGCGAGAGAGAAATACATAGATGCCTAACAAGAGATCTTTTGGTATTTTAACTAATACACATCTACACAGTGACCACTGCAGCTCCACACCTATGTATGTATATACGATGCAGTTTCACACCTAAGGCATTGCTGAAATGCCTCCGAGCATAATGGAAGAATACAATACAACGAACCAGAAGAAGTAGA